>NC_091097.1:2665360-2910360 GCF_024713975.1 Paralichthys olivaceus | reverse complement strand
GCTGGTTTGTAATTCAACATTTCTTTATATTTCAATCAAAGGACTAAATTTAGGCCTTGGGAATGTCATTGGTTTGGAAACTGGAACTTTGAGGTGAGTCTATTGATTTAAATAAATAATAACTTGTAATAATAATTCAAAGACAAAACATAACAGCAATAATACGATTATGTCATGATATATGTCATCATATATACCATAAAATTACATAATAGTGTCATTTCTGTTGTACTTCATCGATAGTCATTTCCCATTATTCTGACTGTCACGAGTTTGACACAACACAATTCATGATGAGGCGAGTGGTCTTAACTAGTTAGACCTATGACTTTATACAAAGATGGAAAGCATGACAACGCCCCATAAGTGAAGCCAAACTATCTTGATTGCCCCCTGGTGGCTGGCAGCAGTATGGGTCATAAATCTAACTTGGACAAGGGCCAAGGAAGTCATAGTGGTTTTGAACGCTAACTGAATAAATTGTGAATTCATCCAAATTAACTTATGGTGTACTAGACACCAATTACCATCAGTTTTTTCCACAGAATTTATTTAACCTATCATGGTAACGGGGGCGCACGTGCACACCAACGAAGGTCACTTTGTTCATTATGAAAAATGTGAGTATGGTGAGCTGCCACAGTCTAGATAATTCATGGGAAACACTGGAATACGGAGCCCAGCAAAGATTCACAAAAGGTTCCATTGTTTTCATTAAAGAAACCCTAAACTGGAGATACCATGTAGTTACATAATCTAGAGTCTTTGGTCTCCATACATCTAGTAGATATGGAGATACATCACTGAATAATTTACAATTGTGGCATATTGGAGCTGGAAATGAGCCAATACGATTCATACGCTGGGGAGTTAAGCACTGAATACTTGTGCTAAATTACAATCTATTCAATTCAACAAATCCACCAAAAGCTGCAGCAAGAGTGTCTAAAAACAAGAAATGACAGAACAAAATTGAAATGATTAAGGAATAAAGGTTCGTTCAAAGTGCTTTGTTGTTAGTTACATACTGTAGAGCTTCTCCCAGCACAGGGAGACTGGGTGGAACCCACTGACCAGCAGTGTGGGTGAAGCCTGTGTCTCTGACATAAATACAGGTTAAGAAATGTGGGAACTAAAATTATTTGTTTCCTTCATATTTCCCTGCTTCTCCCAGCCCAGGGAGCTGATGAGAGTTTCTCTTCACACGAATACTCAGATTTCATTGAAATTAAGCACTTTTAAGAATTCAAGCTTTACAACCAGATTTTCCTTCAGTTTATAAGCACGGTGGGGAGATCACTTCACTTGTATTTAATGCTTCGTGCTGTGAGTTTGGAGGTTATAGTCTTTAGTTGCATATCACTGTTGTTCCTCATGAATGATATCTCTTTAAACAAGGTATTATGAGAGACTGCTATAATAAAAAGAGTGGAAAAACCTGTTATTATAACATTACTTTGGTAAAGTATGGCAGAGGCTTTAAGAATAACACCCATACATTTTAAAAAGAGTCTTAATGTTACGAGAATCAAGTAGTTACATTTTTAGAATCTTCATAATTTAAATTTCAAGATTTAGGCTACATTTTCACGAGAACTCTGAGAAGTGATATTGATGAATAAAATAAAAATGAATTATGATGACTACTACGCTCTCATATCAGGCCTCAATATGACTATGGTGAACAGCAAGCAGAACACACTTCACACTACAGTGCTGCACACGTCATGTATGTAGTGCAAAAACAAAGAAGTCGTGTCAAAATAAATGATATAATACAATGGACCATCAATGAAAGTGCAAGTTTTGGCAGGAAACAGTCAGGGATGCTCTAAACATGTTAATAATGATTCCTGTCGTTTTCCTATTGGACCACAGAGTAGGTCTCATCCTTACACTGCATGTAATTCTCTCCTCCGCCTATGTTCTTCCTCTCCTCTTCCAACTTCCCACCCACTTCTTAACCTCAATTTCTCTTTTCATTCCTCACTGACTGCACCCAGCCTGTCCTCCTCCACACCCGCACACACCTTCTCTTCCTCCTCCTCTTCCTCTCTAGGATCCAGCTTCCTGTTCCTGTCCCAGGGCCTCTAACAGGAGTCCCATGGGTGTCCTCTTCAAACCGATGCTTTCCAGTTTATTCTCCAGCTTGTTCTTGAGGCTCCGCAGTCTCATCGACGCATGGACCAGAACCACTGTGAAGTAGCGATACAGACAGAGGGATGAAGTTATGCTCTGTGAATAGTTTATTAAAGTTAACTGAGCTGAATCTTTTTAAACTAAAAATTGTTGATTCTGAGTAGTGACAACACGGTGAACCTCAAATTACCAAACATTTTCCAAGGAGTGAACAATGCCCTCTATTTGCAACTTGTTTCAGACAGGCCTTTATTTCTAAATGTTTCCGTTTGTAAATATATTTGATAGAAAACTTTTAAATTTCTGTTGATACATGTTTACCTATTGACTTGTGTTTTTGTTTACAGGGCATAAATTCCATCAGGTATACAACAGTCACATTGTATTGAAGTCATGGAGACACAAATGTATGTGTGTGTTCCTGTTTTCTTACTCAGTATAGGGAAGGCTATGCCAAACAGGAAGACAGCCACGCCTCCCAGCACCAATATGAAGAGGTAACTGGCCACCAGGACAGCCAACACACAGATCAGCGGGTGGTTTCTACGGAAACGGCGAATGGGAGCTTGGTTCTCAGCCGCCAAGACAAAGCCAAGGAACAACAAGGAGACCACCACTGCCCCAACACACAACTGGAAGGGTTGGAAATACCTGAGAGCAAAGAGACATTAAGCAACATATGGGAAGTGATGGAAATATCTTTGCTTTGGCGTCTGTGAGAACCTCAACAGAGCAGAGTGTTATCACAACTTACTGGGACGCACATTAATAAAACTGGTTTTCAGAGGCTGAGAGGAAGAATACAATCAATGGATCAGTTAAACATATTATTTACAGGAATGCAGGTCTATTCCGCATAAGAGACAGAGCATTGTGTTACTTTGACTTTAACAATAGCTAGAAAATGCGAGCACCCCTTGTTCGCCAAATTGCGAGCGCAGATATGTTGTTGTCTATGGTCGATGTCTGCACTGTACGAATGTGTGTGAATGGCTGGTAAAACTCTCCTGTGAAGTACTTTGAGATATATTCATACAGAACACAGCACTGATACCTGTGACACTTTTTGCCACTATAGTCATGATAATGGAATATCTCACTGTTTCATGTTTACACTGAAGTGTGTGAACACAAGTGAATTTCCCCGATGTGGGACAAATAGAGTCATATCTTCTCTTCACACTTGAAGTGCTCAACACTGTACAGTACAGTGATGATGATGATGATGATGAAGATGGAAGGAGTCCTCTGAACTGAGTGGTCCTCTGGCCGACAGATGAAGAGGATCTGCAGCCTCCCTCTGTTTCCATCAGTGAGAACACATTGAAAGAGGAGAGGGACATTCAGTCTGAATGGACTTCTCTCATCTGTCAAACTGCAGGTGAGGACTCGCACAGGTCCAGATGGTCTACTCCCAGTGAGCCGGGCTCTGAGAGACCGAGGGAGGGGGGGGAGGTGTGGGAGGAGAGGGACACGTCAGAACAACACAACTCACCCCACGAGCAGCAGCAGGCCCAGCGCGGACAGGAAGTAGTTGCTCTGGTAGTAGAGCAGGTTGTTGATGATGCGGTTGTTCCAGCGGTCAAGGTCGCGAACGTCGGGCAGCGCGAACCTCGCCGAGCTCAGGAGGAAATCATCCAGGCGCCGCAGGGGCGGCGGCCGCACGTCCTCCATTTTTACCCCGGGATAAATAAACTGGGCTTCCCAGGATGCAACGCGGGAAAGGGGGCGGGGTCGCGTTGTGCGGAGGGTGTGGACGTCACCCGAACAGTAACTCGGGAGGGGGGCGGGGCGCGGGGAGGAGCGATTCATTCAGTCTTCTTGACTCTGTTGGAGGATTCTAAGTTTAAAACATCACGTCATTACAAACTGAGGGATTCTTTATGGTCTCATCCAAAACTGCAGGAGGACAAACAATCCCCCCAGTGTCACAGGACTTCTATGTGAACACAAAGAATATATTAAGACCCCACTGAGAGACTGAGAGACAGTAAAAAAGGAACGATCCAAATGTACACAGTTTCCCTTTTTCTCTTTTCTTTTCTCGCTGAGACGTTTATTTTCAGCCAACAAATTAAAAAGGTAATCATGGCACCTAATGAACTTCAAAACAATGATTTCACAGAGAAGGGTGTTTTCATTATTATTAATATTATTAGTAGTAGTAGTTTAGGTTGCATTCGGGCACTACATTGATTGGAAAGATTCCTGAAAGGGGAGAGCAGCAAAAGGCCGGGTCGGAAACAAACCTGTGGCTAAAATTAATAATAAACATCCTTCTCTGTGAACTGATCTGAACTGAGCCTAATGAACATTTACTGATGTTCATTAGGCTCCGTGATGACTTTTTTAATGAGTTGGCTAAAGTAAGAAGACCTTGGGTCATTGATTTTAAAAAGAATGATACTTACAACAATCAGTAATTTTCTCTTTTTATTTAATAGTGATCTAAATTCTACTGATTTAGTTTTTTCAAACAGAGTTGAGCTGACTGGTTTTGTGCAGAATAGTTATTAATAACAGTCGAATAATGTATTTTGTGGCTCCTCATCTAGTCTGAGAAAATACAAAATATAATAAAATAACCCATGATAATGTCATCAAGGTTCAGGCTTCAAATGTTTCAAGAGAAAGCTGTTGCTACCTGGAATTGGAACATCAAGGTTCTGTGGTTGTCAGGTGAGAAGGAATTGGGAAAATGAAAACTTCTGTCAAGTTGCATTATAAGAAATTGCTTTGCAACTTTACTCATACTCAGATATCAGGATATGCTATGTTCACACCTCTAACAGGATGTGGCAACATGTCTCAGACCACCTCAAAAGTTGATGTAAGTGATCAGATCTCAAGAGCCATTGAGGATGCCCTGGGGTGCATTCACACATGTCATTAGGGTTGTCCACTTATGACTGGATCACTTAGGACTATCTGCAGAATCTCAGACACAGTGGAGAAACAGGAAAAGGTCTGGAGACATCCTTTTGCCTAAAGAAAAAGAAAAACAGGTTAGAGGGGAGAACATGGCTCTGGACAGGATTGTAACCAATCTTTCTTTCCATATGGTTCCACAGCTACACCATTAAGATATCATGATAAAGATGGCAAACTCAGTATTTGTAGATCGGTGATCATGTAGGCATTAATCCAACACCTGACTGACTCCTGACAGTTATCCTACAGCCAACCACATCCTGGTAGACTGAACATAAACTATTCTCTTTTATAAAATTTTATTTTGTTAATTTCTGTCTAATACATATACCTGCTGGTGTGGGGTGCCGGCCAAACAAGAGCATTTTGGCAACCACAGGACCTGAGGCTGCTCTTTAATTGGTTGTTACAGATTTTCCATTGGATTTTGACCCCAGCCACTTCCACTTTTATTTAGAGTGAATTGGTATTGATTAACTTTTTTTTTTTTTTCAATCTAATTTGATTGGTCAACCCTTGACACCATCTCAGGTAAATCCACCATCACTGAGTTACTTCCACTGCTAGCTGACCAGCAAAGTATCAGCAACTTCAGGTGGAACTGCTGTAAATCCGTTAATTTATTTACAAAAGCACCCTTTCATGAGAAAAAGAGGATAAAGCAGCTTGACCTGGACTGGGCCGATTTAAAGATTGAGCAGACAGCAAGTTATCAAGAAACGAGCTCAGAAATCAATTCAATTTTATTTATATAGCGCCAATTCATAATTTACATTATCTCAAGGCACTTTACATTTAAAGGTCAAGACCTTAAAACAATATTAACATAGAGAAACCCAACAGTTCCCACAATGAGCAAACACAGGCGACTGTGGAGAGGAAAAACTCCCTCATTAACAGGGAGAAACCTCTGGCAGAACCAGGCTCAATGTGGGCGGTCATCTGCCTCGACCGGTTGGGGTGAGGAAAGAAAAGTAAGGGGGGAGGAAAGGAGAGATGGGTGGAAAGCGGGGGAGAGAAGAGAGATGAGGTGGAGAGAGAGAGACCGGTAACAATTTGGCACCATCAAAATCAAGGCTAACCATAACAATAACAATGTATAGATCTACAACATGACTAGATATATTAATGAATTGCTGAGTTCTTGTAATAAATGCAGACAATGGTGATGGTGGTCATTGTGGTCCTGTAGTCCCGGTGCCGGAGTTATCTGAAACGAGAGAGAGAGAAGAGCCAGAGGGACTATGGGAGGACAAAGTGACACTTTGACATGATGACATGTTAAAACTAATAAATAAATAAATAAACAGGTGTGAGGGGGCAGAGAGACAGAGGGAAGTGAAGAAGTGCTCAGTGCATGATGGGCATTCCCCCAGCAGTCTAAACCTATAGCAGCACAACTAAGGGATGGTTCAGGACTCACCTGATCCAGCCCTAACTATAGGCTTTGTCAAAGAGGAAGGTTTTTAGTTTTACTTTAAATGCTGAGACAGTGTCTACCTCAGAGACAGAGTTGACTAACTGGATGCAGTGTCAGTAATGTATTGCTTCCCCTGTTACCCATTTAGAAGTGTTGGCACGCAGGTACTGCTGACAACGATGGGGGTGCAAGACCTAAAACACCTCTCTGAAAAACGACATGAAAGTTGCCCCAGTCATTTAGGCCCAATCCCATTTCATCCCTTCTCCCTACCTCTACCCCTTGTTTTTAAGGGTTACCTTGCCCCTTGAAATAGAGTAACAAGGGGAAGTTGTAAAGGGTGTGGTTTGGACCCAATAGCAGCACAAAGACATGCGGGTATCATTGGTAACAAACTTTATAGTCAGAGCCACAGAACTGCAGGATGCCACAGAGGAGACGAGAGTGACGCTCTCTATGCAGAGCTGAATCAGGTAATCACCGGATAACCAAGGGAGCAGACGGGCAGAATCCAGAAAGGGACAGGCGAGGATCGTGGTCGGGGACGGAAGGCCGAGTTGATTACCAGGAGATCGGTCAGGCAGGATGGTCGGAGACAAGCAGGGTCGAAACCGGGAGATCAGGCAGAGAAACGCTGGAGAGTCTGGTGCAAGCATCGAGAACAATCTGGCAATGAGTGAGAGTGGAGCTGGGGCTTAAATGCAGCCAGAGCAGAGAGCACCGGTGAGTGGAGTTGGCTTGATGAGAGGGGTGTGTCTGATTGGCAGATTGAAGCAGGCCAGTGCAGAGTGGTGAGGCAGAGATGAACTGTGACAGAAGTGGTTGAAATCTTCCCCTACTAAGTGGGATTAAACTAAGATATTACAATCATTATCATAATTCTTTAAATCCTTATTAATGGAGAAAATACTACATTTGTGGGTCTCTCTCCCAGCTTGCCGGTGATTTGCAAAGCATTTTGATGTATTTCCTTACCCCTTGGTTTGAAGTGAGGGTCAGCAAAATAGGGCTATAAAGCCTTAACACTTGGCCCTACCCCTTCATCCCAACAGGCATTGGGACAGAAATGGGATTGGGCCTTTGACAACACCATGAGGCTACATTTCTTTGGCAGGCTGATCATTGCTCAGCAGCTCGATGAAGGCTACAGGACTGGCATACTGTGTGTTGTGATGTCGAATCACCAGCCGCCACTGCTCGAACACCATGTCGCCTCTGAAGAAGCAGTGAGTTTTATTGTGAAAGGCCAAAGAGCTAGAGGAGGAGGAGGAGGAGGAGGAAGAGTGTCGGGAGCGCGCTCGGCTGTACGCTCCGTCCCGTGCTGCTCTCCGGTTGGCTGCTGTGGCAGCGGGAGCGCGGGCAGCAGAGATCTCGGAGTGACAGTCAGAGCTTCCACGTCAACACAGCGAGCAGCGGCGGCGGCGATGGAGTCCTCGTCTCTGGTGAGCCTCTCCTCTCCTCTCCTTCCTCTCCTCTCCCCTCCGAGCCCCGGGGGAGCTTCAAGCTCTGCCGGGGCGGAGGGGCGTCATGTCGGCTGATAGTGTTGTGTCTATGCGTGTACATGTGAAGTGTTTGCGTGAGCGTGCGGGACATTTGTTGCATCGTGGCAGTTTCGGTGGTGAGCAACACACCGGAGGAAAAGAGGGGGGGGGGGGGGGGGGGCTCAGCTGCTCAGCTGCAGGTTGTTTGTATACAGGAGGTTTTATTTCTCCTCATCGTTCATGGGAGGGTGGTCCTCAGTGTGGCCCGTCTCACTGTGGACGCACAGGCCTGATGTGATCACACGCACGCACGCACGCACACACGCACACAGTTTGATTTCATTCTGAGAGTGTAAAAATAGTCCAGGTTGTCTGTGCTGGTTACACTGCGACAACTTATTAGGGTGTTAAGTTAACTCCATTACAATAGACTGGCTGCCACAAGTGGGTAACTGGCACAGCTGTTACACACTTATCCACGCACACACACACACACGCACACACACACGCACTGAGAGAGAGAGAGAATCCCGTGCAGAGCTCAACTGGACAGGACATAAGCCAAAGCTCCAGATCTTGCAGGGATCACTTGTAGACAGACACCAGTGAGGAGACACGATCGTGCGTGTGCGCGTGCGTGTGGATAAAGCGGGTCTGGGTGTTTAAATGTCTGCTTGTGTCGAGCATGTGTGTGCACAGATCGGTTGACGTGTAGAGCAGAGTACGTGCCACGTCCACCATTCTCTCTCTCTTTCTCTCTCTCTCTCTCTCTCTCTCTCTCTCTCTTTCACTCTCTCTCTCTCTCTCTCTCTCATATTTGCCTTGCGCACCATGTATGCAGCACGTCTCTCAGCCTTGTCTTGTTTGTATTTCCATGTCATTCTTTCATTTTTGAATACATGACTTAACTTGAAGAATTCATTCATTGCTTTTTCCTTGAGTGCATTAAGTATTCGGATCCTTTACCTAAGCAAGCGCACTGATAACGACAGTGTGAAGGTACACACACGAGCAGGGACGTGCACAGACGTTTTGGGGGGCAGGGGCTCAAGTGAGAAAAAGGGCACTTCTATATATATATATATATATATATATATATAATTATTTATAAAAAAAACATTTTTTAACAAAAAATTAAATATAGGAGCACATCTCTGATTTACTTAACAGTTTATTTTAATACCCTCACACAATTGTTTAATACTCAACAGTTCACAGCAGTTCAGTTAGTGTTCACTAGGTTTATCACAAGAGCAGGTGTCAGCGGTACAAGTCAATCAGTACTTTTGCTGAATAATAATATAACACTGTTGAAGGAGCTGCATTGTGCATAATGAGCCCTTTTACTTTGATACCAAATAGTAAGATAATTGATTCAGATCAAAACCAACTTCGTTTTACAAGGTTCAGCTTCATATCACATGTAGTCCACATGAGCAATGACTTTTGTTTCCCAGGTGGAAGAGAAGATTGACACAAGTGTCTAATCTTCAACCAATATAAGACGACAGCTAGCTTAGGAAAACTGGAAAAGGGGGAGGCAGTTAGCCTGGCTCTGTATCTAGGTTACAAAAGTCACCTAAAAGGCCCTTAAATCTCACTAAGTTGTCCTTTAAGATGTTTTGCTGTGCCATATTTGCTCTGAAAGAATACTGCCTCTCCCTGATTTTTCCCATAAATCGGTCACTGCCAGTAATTCTGTATTATTAAACCATCTAAATGGCTAGAACGTCTTGTATGTACAGTGTATCATGCCCATAATGTGGTAAAAAGGAAAAAGTAAATGAAAATAGCAGTCTAGAAATATAGCAAAGGCCAAATTGCATGAGGCTGCAGTCTTTTATGTATTTTTTTTTTTTCAGGGAACAGACTCCAGACTGCTAAACCAGTCTTCTGGTTTAGTCTGAATCCATGACCTATTTAAACACGCACATCAGACAAAATCTGTCATTATGTTTTAACCAAACAGACAGTTTTGGAAATTAGCTGTCATGTTGATGCAGAGTCACTTACAATACTGAGTCGAATAAGCCCTCTCCCTTTACAATAGACATTAAGTTTGTATATTTGCTGTTAAACTGTATATGCCCATGGTGTGTTTGTCATCATCTGTCATCTAATGTACAGAGCTGCTACCCCTGGATCAGCAGATGGTTGTGCCGGCAGTTTAAAAAAAAAAAAAGAAGTTTCATCTTTGTCTTGTTCATATGTTTACAAAGTGGGAATGAATGTGTCATAAATTTAACAGGTTGCATCACACAAACTCTCATTCTCACAAAACTAGAAACTAGTTTTCTAATATACAAAGCAGTTAGAGGGAAATATCTGACCTGACTGACACTTCATTTAAATTCTGTTTAACAAATAGAAAAAGTTATGGGATGCAGGCCCCATCTCATAAGAGCACAAGTTAAAATTGTTCATCTGCCCCTTCAAAGGTGAAGGTTTGAATTATCACTTGTTTACCCCTCAGCTGACAGAAATTGTTCAAGTAGAGCATTTATTCTTTCTCTCTCATTATTTTTTCTTGTTTTTGTTGAAGTTGCTGCACAGTGTGCGCTCCACACTGTCACACTGCTGTCGGGGGTAAATTACTCCACTATAATCCACTATGTTCCTGCAACTGGTACAGCCAGCTGTTTAGCTTGAAGGACTAACTTGACTTGTTTTCCTAAACTAGTGCAGAGCCTGTTCTAAACCTGCCTTTTTGGAATGGGCTGTTTGTGTGCAGAGCTTTTTATAGACTTTGTGTTCATCCTACCTGGTTTATCTGCAGTGAAGTTGTTGTGCTCCCATGATCAACCTTCTGCACTGATGACATTTTGAATGTGTTTCATGAAATGAAGCTGAATTTGTTTCATTAATGTTCATGTGTGTGGCTTGTACAAGTTGGAATGTTTGACTTGACTGCTGTTATTTTTTCATACATTGCATGTCGGCTAGTTCAAAGGTCTGTTAAGCAATCGATACAATCTTCAGAACATATTTCTCAAGTTTTCAAAATTAAAGCTCTATAATTTAGTTCTTTATAAACTATTACAAGAACAAAACAAACATTGTGCTTTTACTTTGAAGAATAATTGCTACAGAGGAAGTGATTCTTTAAATAAAACCCAAGACAGTAAATTGTAATGCATTTCCTAGGCAAACCTTTGCAAAGCAATCTTTTTTTGAATATTTTCATTTAATTTCATTGTTTAGCCTTTCTGAAGATGTATTATATTGCAAGAGCTTCATCAGCACATATACTTTGTCAGTTGTCCTGGAATTGTAGTAATATTCATATTTCCCACCTTTAAAATGGTAGCTTTTAATAAAAAAAGTATAACAGCTGACTAGTCTTCTGATACATCAGCAACGCACCAGTCTTAAGACAACCTGAAGGATGACAGACAATGGAATTGAATGTACCTCTAGACATGTGGTTATGATCACCATTAATAAATACATTTTCATGACTGACTTTCTTAAACAAAGCTCTAAAGTTCATCTTCCCTTCAAGTTCAGTTTATGTAACTAAAACTACTGTGGTAATATTGGATTCTGGATGTAGTAAGTTCCTGGACTAAGTTCTGTGATACACTCTGACTGTGAATCTATGCTAGTCAGTGCATAACAGAACTTTGTCCCGGGTCTGAAAACACTTCGCAAGGAAATATGAACCCAGCCTGAACTAAATCCTAGAAGCATTCCAAAATGGAAGAAACTGTGAATGTAGCCTGGTGTTAAGTGTATAAACTGGTTGGACTGGTCAGCGGGTTGTTTGTTGTGTGGCCCAGAGTGATTGCAAAGCAGGGTGTAGCTGGTGTATCAGTGTTTATCTTGACAATATAGGTTGAAACAACACTGTGACCAGGTGTGGGAGGACTGGCTGACTGTGGCATTATGTCCTACATATCTGCCTGAAGTGACTCAGCAAAGCTGAAATATTTAAGATGTTCTGTCTTGTATTATTGCAGGAACCTTCCCTCTACACAGTGAAAGCTGTTTTCATTCTTGACAATGATGGCAACAGACTTCTGTCAAAGGTAAATTTAAAGGGCAATGATCTCAAGCCCATTTACTGCAAATTACCAAATGATATGTTGTGACTGCTGAATAGTCTGGACTCTGATTGGCTGGAAGGTGTGGATTAACTTTTACCAACCTTAACACTAATGGCGTTACTATTTCTTTACCATTCTAAATTGATGTACTTGTATTAACAATGGGCCTCATTCACCAACTGTTCCAAGAAATCTCTTCTTGAAATCCACTTTTTGAGATTCTAACATTCACCAAAGTTTTCTTACCTGGGATTTGTTCTTATTCAAGAACACAATCTACGCTCACTTACAGTTTACCGAAAATGAAAATTCACTCATCATTTACTCACCACTATGCTGACTGAGGGGTGGGTGAGGTGTATGAGTCCACAAAACACACATGTCAGGGCTTGCTGACACTTGGATGACACCACATGAGCAGTTTGGAGGCATGTTATGTTTTTTCTGTTGTTTTATTACGTCTGAAGTATAACTCGCCAGTTACTTCAATTGTATCGGATTCGGCTGCAGCAAAGTTTACCCCCGAAACCAAAAGTGTTTGGTGGACTCAAACACTTCACCCACCCCTCCATGGGCATAGTGGTGCGTAGATAATGAGTGAATTAAAATTTTTGGTGAACTATCCCTTTAAGAGAACTCTTGTACACACTTGACAACTGACATGCTTGTGCAATTTAATGAATCAATAATGTGATTTAAATAAGCATAATATTTGATAATTTATAATATTTTTCTGTATGTTGTATCCTAATAGCTTACAGTGAATCTCTAGAAAGAAACGCATCACTTAAAAATGGAACTTAAGCATTTTGACTTAAAATGGTATGGTCCCTACTAAATTGATTAGTCACACCTCCTTGCGGTGCCATGTACTCGTAGCCCCAAAGGTTTGAAAACACATGAAAGGAGCCAGAGTAACTTCACTCGTATATGTTTCTGTTCCAGTATTATGACCCTGAGCTGTACCCCTCCATGAAGGAGCAGAAGAACTTTGAGAGGAACATTTTCAACAAGACACACAAAGCAGACAGTAAGCCCCTCTCTGTGTTTTTCTCTCAACCATCCATCCAAACTGTTCTCAGCGGCACAGCTTTAAAATTTAAAGTTAAAGTTTAGAAGTGAAATTTATGTTGTTATCCCCAGTTGTTCCAGATCTCAAGATAGGGAATTGTTTGCACCTATGCAACTATATTACCTCCAGCAAGATGAAAAAGAAATGCAAAAATTGACATGGTAGAAGAATAACTGATTTTATCTCCTCATTTTTTCCATTGAAACCTGGCCTGATTCGGCTATTAAACACTGACACTCACACACATCTCCTGTGTCATCTGCTTCCCATTCAACCATCTAGTGACCCAGCAGTACAGGATACGAGCCTCAAGCAGTTTTCACACAAGCCACCAAGGAGCTAAACCATATTTGGTCATGACCTATTGATGGAGGTGTTAGCACAGTTCTTGAAAATCTATAGAAATAGTGACTTATCGTAATTTTTCTCTTTTATAACCTTTAAACCAAAATCACATTAATATCTCTGTTCAGAGAAACCACACGCTCTCTGATGCTTTTCGTGCCACTGCAGAAAAAGTATTTTTTAGGTGAAGTGGGATTCTGATTTTCACACAGCTGATACCTGAGTCTTTACCCGAGGCCTCTTTATCACCAGCCCACTATATTCCCCCTTTTGTCCAAAACTCCTCCTTCATTCTTCCTTTTCTCCTCTTTCTTCTCCACCTGTCACACTATATCCCCTCTCTCTCCCTCCCACCTCATCATCCCTTTGTTTTGCTCTTCTGTGTCTAGCATTTCTTCACTCCCTGTTTTCTCTCTCCTTTCCTTGTGTCCTTCTCTCACTCTTCTTTTCTTTCCTTTCCAACTCAGTTTTTTCTCTCACTTATATCGTCTTCCTAAATAAAAACAGAGGTTTGTGTCTTACCTTTCATCCCTAACCCTTCCTTCTCTCCTTCTATTTCTAGATGAGATAGCATTCCTGGAGGGGATGACCATTGTCTATAAAGGCAGTATAGACCTCTTCTTCTATGTGGTGGGAAGTGCTCAGGAGAATGAGGTAGGGTCAGCTTAGCTCTCTCATTGCAACAATGCATTTTTTCCTGAAAATAATAATGATCTGAAACACTCTATTATATATACATGTATGTATATATATTTATATATTAGATTGGTAATTGTGCACAAACACTACATGTGATCTTTAAGGCAACAGTTTTCAGCATAAAAAAGGAAAATAAAGAAGCTCTGATAACCCACTGTATGCTAACTGCCTTGTGTCAAGAAACTATTGTGGAGTATGTAGCAGCTAAAGCTATTTTCACAAGAGCTGGTGGGAAACAAAATAGAGCTAACAAGAGAACGAGTATCTTAACTACTTAAAGGTACAGTCTTTAGAATTTTGTGATATCTCGTGTTGAAGTTGCATGTTGCAGCTGAACACCCCTCACCTCACCCTCTCCTTCCAAACATGAAAAGAAACTGTGTTGAACTTCAGTTGTCATAAAAACTTAAAAGGTGTTTAGTTTGTCCAGTCTGGACTAATGTAAAAAACATGGCGGCCTCCGTAGAGAGGGTCCCCACGATGTAAAAATAAAGTATTTGAATATAAAGGATCTTTTCTGGGGTAAAGAAAACTACAATTCATAGTGAAAACATCATGAGGATTGTTTTACATAAAATTTCTGCCAATAGATCCCTTTCAGCTGAATCTGACACACTGGACCTTAAAATTGGGAGAACACGATATGCTATTTATGCTCTGGGTTTGTAGCATGTGTACATAGGCAAGTGTTTGCCAGCATGTTTTTTATGTTTTTGTGTTTAAGGAAATACTGCATCTGTTGTGTTTTTAGTTTGTTCTGCTGACCCCATTTTCTTAACAAGCTAAAATGTGATGACAAACGTTTTAGTTTGTTGAATTCCGCCCCCAAGTGATCATAAAGGAACTCATGAATGCAGCTGTAAAGTCAGAATCCTTTTAAATCTTTCTTTTCTCCCCTCTGTAGCTGATGCTGATGTCAGTGCTGAACTGCCTGTTTGAGTCCCTCAGTCACATCCTCAGGTACGTTCACTCACGAAACCATAAAAAAAATAGTTCTGACACTGACACACACATGAAACAGTGCTCACCAATGCATTGTGCCTTGTTGTGGTGTTAGTGCTTTTATCCTGTGTGTAGCCACGGCACCATCAGGGCTCATGGTAGCCCACATACTCCTCCACACCAACACTACCAGAGCCCCTCTCAGAGAAATAATGAGTCTTCATGTTGAGACTGATGTAAAATTCAACACTGGGATCGCTCAATGTGACCGCAACATTAACAGCCAAAGCGTGGCTGATGTGGTTGCTATGGGAACCAATGCTGTGGCAATGCAGAGTGCGCGCGATGGAGACAATCAGTGATTATATTATCTTAGAGTATGAAAGGTGACAGAATAATGTGCAGATGTTAGTGTTACAATATAAAATCAATGAAGCTGTTGAACTTTATTTTCAGCATGAATAGTAAATGGTCTCTAAAGGCTGTTTAAAAATGTTTTTTCATCATACTGGCCAGGTAATACCAACTGGCTAATAGCCGAAGTAGCTACAATGACATTCTGGTGAAAACATTTGTTTGTGCTGCAAAAGTGAATCGAGAAATCCAACCACTGTATCATGTTTTTTTAACAGTCAGTATTTTGAATTCAGTGTGATGGTATAATTATCAAAGAAGACATGTGAGTGTGGAGGCTCTGGAGCTGTTTAAAGGCATCTTTCATAGAAGAGAGAGCTGAAATCTCTTTTATTTTATTGAGAAAATGTGAAACTATATAAAACAGATTAACGAAGGAAATAACAAAAAACGAAAACACACACACAAACTCCCTGGATCCAGGCGACGACTCCTATAGCATTTAATGAGGTAAAAGAGAAAAGAGAGAGAGTTAAGAGCCTTCATACACATGGCATCCCAGAACATATGAAGATTGCTACTAATTGCTGGGACAAAGAGTACAAGTAGGATTAACAAGCAATGTTATTCATTACTTTTACTACTGAGCTATTATTTATACAGGCTGTTTCTGGTGTTTATGCTAAACTAGACGGACCATTTACTGCCTCCAACTTTGGACTTAAAGTGCAGACATGAGGCAAGAGTGTATAACCGCCGTGCCCAAAATGTCTAACTGTCCCTCTAAGTAAACATCAACTTATGAGGAATAACTATTTAGAAGAATATTGTACTAGAAGTGAAAACTTAATGGGGATGCAGACTGTGGACTGGGTGGGACCAATTGATTTGGTTTTTTTCTGCAGGAAAAATGTGGAGCGGAGATGCTTACTGGATAACATGGAGGGAGTGTTCCTAATTGTGGATGAAATTATCGATGGAGGGTAAGAGAAAACGTCCAAGTGTGCATTCGTTTTTGTCTTTACCCTCTGCAACACATACGCTCTGCAAAAACGTTATGGCAATTGACTGTGTAAGCTAAGCTTGGGTTTGTTTTTACCATAGATCAATGAGTTGGTCATTTTTAAAATATTTGTTCAGTTTATGTTATTGTACCTCTGGGTCTGATTGTCTGCTTAATCTTGTTGCCAGGGTGATTCTGGAGAGTGACCCCCAGCAGGTCCTACAGAAGGTCAACTACAGGGTGAGAAGACTGTGAATTATTCTGACCTACCTGTCATATCCGTTGGCTTCTTTATGTTGATCAATGCAAAATGAAAAAAAAAGATTAAGTATTATATTATATAAAAAATCAGAGCAGACTAAATGAAGACTCTGTAGCTTTTCTCTTTGGCTTCTGGCCTCCTCTTACCTGCTTTACCTTTCTCTCTCTCTCCTTCTCCCTGTGTCTTTTGTTCTGATTGGTGTCAGCTAATGTCAGAGCCAGCCTATGGCTTCGTCCTGTTTGATTACATCACTGGTAACCTAGAGGGACAGACAGACAAGAGCCAGCTGCTGTAGACAGACAGACAGAGGGTGAGAGAGAGAGAGAGAGAGTCAAAGAGATAGATAGTGAAGTGAAGCGAGTGCATGAATGAATGAGAGTGTGACAGAGACAGTGGAGAGACCAAGGAGGGATGGGCGAGACAGATGAGGTAAATGCATGGTGAGAGAGCATGATGACTAACAGAGGGGTGCAAAAAAACAGTTTTTAAATATAAAAACATTTTACCAACAGGTGGTGCTAGAGGAAAAGTCAAGAGACCACAAAATCGCTCAGGTCTTATCCTCTGGGGACCACGAATAAAAGAAAATAAGCAAATATATTAAAAAGAGATATTTAAGTTTGTGGATCAACAACACTGTTGACTCTTGAACCACAAAAATCACATAAATGGCTTAAAATTCTAAACCTCTAATATGAGTAGTGATTGACCGCTAACCAGCACACTTTTAATATCACTGACTTACAGTATGTCATGGTGTTGGTGCTGCTGCTCTTGGGTATTTTGTGTGTTTGTGTGTCTCTGTGTGTGTGTGTGTGTGTCTGTGTGTATTAAGTAGTTTGCATTCTATATGGGTTTTGCAT
The DNA here is from genome assembly GCF_024713975.1 of Paralichthys olivaceus. NCBI lineage: Eukaryota > Metazoa > Chordata > Actinopteri > Pleuronectiformes > Paralichthyidae > Paralichthys > Paralichthys olivaceus. Next base: position 2,892,803 of record NC_091097.1, on the reverse strand, counting down.
TTCTTCTGTACACCCAACGATGTTGTTGTGTTTTGCAGGCGGATGAGAACCCATTATCTGAACAAAGCGTTGCTCAGGTAACACACACACACACACACAAACCTTTACTTTACACACTTGAAACAATGAATTCACTATGGAGCGGACTACTTTTTCTCATTGCTTTAACAGTCTTATTATCATGTTTCTCGCAAGCAAATTAAAGGAAAAAACTTTTAATTCAGTCATTATCTACTCACCATTCTGCCAATGGAGGGTGGGTAAAATGTTTGAGTCCACAAAAGACTTTTGGAGTTTCAGGGGTAAACAATGTTGCAGCCAAATCCAATCCTAATGAAATAACTGGGGACTCTACTAACCCTAACCCTAAAAATGTCTCCACACTGCTCCTGTGGTGCCCTGACTTTCATATTTGCCTAGAAACTGCATAATTTACACTGTATTTAAAGCTTTAAAGTCCAAAGTTATTCTCCTGTGGAGTCACTTTCGAATTCGTGCGCACACACCGCACAAGCTTGCGTCTCTTTGCTCTCGCCCAAGGGGCACGTGACAACATCAGCGGAAGTAGCGATGCTACCGCACGCACCCTTGGGCGAGAGCTTGTGTGTGCGCACGAATGTGAGCCTGCCTCCCAGTGATGACATTAGCCAGGCTGCATGCTAACTCTGTGGATCACCATGCACGTTAAGGTAGCAACTAACATGGCTTCATTTGCAAAGCACTGCACAGCACTAACTGGCTCAATAGTTAATGAACTGATTGATGGGTTAAAGAATAGATAGTTTTATCAACATTCTCTCAAGCAGAGTTGCCTCTTCTGCCAAAACACATGAATTTACTATGGCTCTAGTTGTAGTCATTGCTTGAATCAAATGTTTTTCTGATGTCTGATTGTTTGCAAGAATCAGCATGTGCATGGACTTGTGTGTGTTTGTGTGTGTGTGTGTGTGTGTGTGTGTGTGTGTGTGTGTGTGTGCGCCCAAGCTTCTAAGCCTCTCTTTATCTGTTGCTTTAACCCTCACAGCACATAACAGAGAAACTGGCCCTGACCTCTAACGTAAGTTTCTACTAACAGCTCCACGCTACATTTCAAAACTTGTCTATTGTAGTAAAAGCATGAAATGACACTGGATCGCTGCAGTGCCTGTCAAAGCTTGTGGAAGGTTGGGGCAATTTTTACAGCTTTTCATTTAGTCTATATGTAGGTAAACATGAGATGACAACAGTGGCCATTTATTTGTGGCAGGTATGCAGCAACAAGGAAGCAGACTGAGAAACACTGCTGTGGAATAAAGTATAACATGACATACCAACCCAGTTCCACACAGTCATACCTATCATATGTACTAATGATGTACATAAATGTACTGTCTCAGAGGTGTAGTTCCTTATATCCAGCTACAAATGGCCACAGATAAGTGTCAGTACACACTTTGGAGTAAGGACTGCAGTCTTTTATGTTACACTCTCATTTGATCTGTGGTGAGCTTACTTCAGTTTTGAAGGCGTACCACAACCAGAGGAAACAAAATCTAGGGACAAATGTTTCCCCTTTTTGCTGTTTTCCATAACACATAAGCTGCATGGCAAAAAACACACAACTGCCAGTATGAAGTTTACACGCCAAGGAAGAGGCATTGTTATACTGCACTGCAGGACTGTGTGTCGATCAGTGGTGGAGGAAGTGTTCATATATCTATTTCTAATAATCTGTTACAAGTCCTCAATTGAAAAAATCACTTAAAAATACATATCATTAGTAAAAAGTGTCATTCTATTATATCTTAAAATACTAGATTCAGAGTAAAACATTGTTTTTTTTTTAGTGATGCATTAAAGTGTAAATAGCATTTACCTTTCTCACTTTTATATTTTATAAACTCATATTTTATGTATGCAAAATCTAAATCTGTCAAGTAACTTCAAAGCTTTTAAGTAGTGCAAAAATTTTTTTTTGCAAAATACTGTTGAAGCACCATGAAATGCTGTATAGTTCCGTCACTGGTGTCATTACAGATGCATGCTGAGATTTCAGACTCTGAACATGCAAATAGTTGTATCCTCATTCCTCCTCTTCGTTTTTTTAAGAGTGAAAATTAAAAAGTGACGGCTGTAGAGTGAATAGCTCCACTGAGGCCCAACACCCTAAATATCAGTCGTCTTAACATGCCTGATTTTGTAAACATATTTCTCACAATGTTAAAGAAAGAGGAAGAAAATGTCCTTCCTTCCTTTCCCGCCCCCTGATACAGATCTGCACCACACATGTAATGGTTTCTGTCCTGACTTCATCCCTCCACCAAGTTTCTTAGTAAGGCCTTCAGGAGTTTTTTGCATAATCCTGCTAATATAGAGACAAAAAACCAGACGATCACTGTATGTAATAGAAAATAACATGATGTAGAACTGCAGTAAGCCTCAGACCACAGCACTGCACACATGTGCTGCAGAGTCAGTCAGAGCAGCAGATAGAGCCTGGTACCTGAGCTCCAAGCGCCCCCTGCTGTCAGAACGAGGAGGGAGCACAACCTTAGTGGTGAACAGTCTGGGTGTGGGCCAAGTGGTTCGAGAACTGTACTAACAGTGGAAACAATGCTGGGGGTGCAGAGATGATCATTTCTGTCTCTCTGTTGTATTTTAAATTAACAGCCTCCACATAAAAATAAAATAACATTTTAATTTAGGACATAGTTGTTAAATGTTTCAAATAAACTGATGAAAAGAACATGTCTCCCAACAATTGTGAGAGAAATATAATTATTTATTTGTTTAACAGTGACAGCATTTATTTCACTTTTCAATAGTCAGTCAACTGATTCTGGTTACTGCTGGGAATAATGTTTAAATGCTATAAAATATATATAATTGCTATAAAATTCTAATTAAAATACAACAGTGAAATTACTGACTGACTTCAAAAGACATTTTTGTTGTTGTCGTCATGATCTCACAATTATCATGTTTGTTGACAATGTTGACTGCTGACTATGAATTTACCCTCAGTACAATTTCTACTCTGGTAAAGTTAATTTATTAATGTACTACAGTAATCATAACTCATATTTGTTTGAAAATGGCTGCATTTTTATTATATAATATAACAATATAATATACTTTTTTTTAACTTTATCTTTGTACAGCAACAGGTGCTACATGTTACAGTAGCACTATCTACTGTATGTCTGCCCTCTAGTGTTTCAATAGTGATACTGCAACACTTCATAGAAATCACTGCACTGACTCCAAACATGAAATCTTAAACATTAATAATAATTAAAAAGTTAACAAACTGCATTACATCAGTTTTTCTTTCTAAGTGTAGTTAAAATTATATAATGTATAAAAACCTGCAGAGGTGCATTCAGTTGCACAGTATTATTTTATAGCACTTTTATACAATGAAAGAATAAAACATTCAAAATACTCAGTACTTTGAATAAAGTCATTAAAATCACATTCACATGTACAGTTCATGCATTGTAGTACATCATGTATCAAAGAAGTATTTCAAAGCTGCTTTGTTTCCTGTTGCATCCTTTAACCGAACTAACGAATACAGATCGATGAGATTTTCTCTTCTAATTCAGCAAACAGTCATATCAATTCACACAGTAATCAAACATATGCAGTTTATATTTTTATGTTTCATTTGTTATATTTTACTATCGTTCTACCTTATATAACATGTTCTTTCTTGCTTTGTGTCTCTAGGTACTGCAGTCAGCCAAGGAGCAGATCAAATGGTCCATACTGAAATGACGTGGACCAGACAAATTTAGGATTCACATGAATTGTCCTTGAGAATATTTCTTGTCCCAAAGCTATTTTTATAGTAACAGAGTAAAGGGAAGCTCATCACGAGCCTGTTGGGTTGTAGGCTGCTTTATATAAAGATGAACCAGTGCACTGGCATTTTGTTACATTGGGTGGGTGATTAATGTTGTAGGTTTGAGGATGATCATTGTCTAAACACATGTGGAGATGTTATTTACATTTATACACACTAAATGAATCCAGGCTCTTCACTCTAAAGTGTCTCAGAAATCAAAAGAAGAGTCCATCGGGGCTTCTGGTTAAAACCGGGCAGCTGTCAAACACTAAACTAATCGAACATACTGGAAGCTTTGTTTGTGCTTTTATTTTGGCGGAGCAGGATCTTCCAGTCTTATTCAACCACATGTTTGCATGTTGGTGATGTGCAAACATTTTCAGATTACACACCTTTCCCCCAAAATGTTACATATCCAAAAGATCATGGAGCCCTTTTGTTGCCCGCATCTACATCAACGACACAAGGCTGCGTCCTGTGAATTGTTACTGTTTGTGAGTCCGTATTTGATTTAAAGATTAAAATGAACGAGGACAAACTAGGAAATAAGAAGCAACACACCACGATGTTAAATTAGCACCGCGACATGATTTGTGCACTTAACTGCTCAGTTTAATAAAGATGCCGTTAATCTGACTTTGTGAAGGCTCCTTAAACAACATTAATGTTTTGTAAAGTTTATTTAAAGACTGTAAATGAATGTAATGATAATTAATAACACTTAACAAATAACGTTCTGTGTTGAAGGCAGTATGTTACTGTTGCACTGTCGGAGCCTTTATTAAAACTCTTCTTTGAACAGAATTCCCACATGAAAATAAGTTCATATCTGCACATATAATGGATTTTATAATGAAAAGGACTTAAAACTAAGGTTTGTTTTTTGTCATAAGTATTATAGATATTAAATATTTTACTTGGTAAAAAAGAAGAAATAGCCAAAGACAAAGGAATAATTTTGTTTACATCGGTATTAAAAGAAGCTGTTATTTTGTTTAGCTAATATTTGTGAGACTGACAATAAAACTGTATATTTGTGGTCGTTTCAAACTGTCTTTGTCTCCCACTTCATTTTATGTTTGTTTTTAATTCAGTGTGACCAGAAACATGTGAAAGCCAATGGTTGCTTCTTGTTTTATTACCGAAGTGAAGTGAAGCTCTGAACTAGGAAGATATAGACCAAAGTGAATGACGACCAGCCCACTGTCTGTCTGTGTCTGTTGGTCGACATGAGGCTCCTGACGTCGGGTGGAGGATTTTAATTGATACACTCTCAATGACTAAATAATAGAATAAAATAGATTTCTGTAAAGAGTGATATGAAACCATGTCTTCCATTAGGACCTGTGGCTTCTTACCCAGGCTAACTAATGTTTTGTTGCTGACTTGATGCTGAAAATCGTGGAACTTTTCTTTGCATGTATATTTGAGCTTAGTTTTGGTCACAGAATGTGAAATAATAACACTTGGGATTAATTATAGTGCAAACAGATGGTGGAACGACACGTTAGTGTAGAAACCAGACTCTGAGGCTACAGGGCTTATAGCAGATCATATTTTGTTTTCCTTTTTATTTTTGTTAAAACAACATTTTAATGATGACCCAGTCACTTTTTGTCCAGAATTGATTGGTGTACATCCTATAGGGTCAGTTTTCATATCACAGGCGGTCGTTGAAGCAAAGCTTTGTCAAAATGAAGCCAAGACAGAAAGAAGTATAGACCACTTACTGCCTCATGGCTAAATAATGGATTTTAGGATGTCGATGTTTGACTGTTGTCACTGAGAGAGAGAGAGCTATAGTCAAACTGTCACTGACATAGATGCAGAAATACAGATATAAATAAATGAAGAAATATTGAAATAGAGAGATAAACAAGTTGAGCTTTGTAGAATAAATTTTCAGATATTTATTTTAACTCCAACATTTCTTTCTTTATGAATGTATTGTTATTATGACTTATTTATCTCAGCTTTCATATACATCTGTATATTTATAAACGATTACTGATGATCGAGTCAGTTTCCGGCCTCCACAGTTGCCTTCCTTCAGTGAATAAACACAGCAGACAAGTAAAGCCTGCTTCTGCAGGAGGCCATGATTGTGCGGTCAAGTAATCAGTGAATAAGCTGCTGTATAGAGGACTAATCCAATAATGAAACGTGCCTCTGTGAGCATGTATGACCAGTATTGACGGCGATTACTGCATCATTTCAACAACACAAATCAATGCATATTTCAGTCAGAAGAATAACTTTGCTCAGATATACAATATACCTGCACACATATATTACTGCCACTGTCATTACAGTATGCATGGCTCCCATTCATCTCGTTCACCTCTCCATTTGTGTTAGACACGGTCTTTTCTAATGGAAGTTGTAAATATTATTATTTTGTAGATGTGCTCTGTTTGACATCTACTTAACCTCTGTCTGTCCTGTGAGAGGGATCCCTCACGTGTCACTCTCTGTCACTCATGTCTCTGTTTCTTCCCCTGATAAAAGGTTTTTGGGTTGTTGTGTTTTGAAGCTTTTACTTGTTCAGGTTTACGGACAGAGGATGTTACACCTAATAACATTTGAATAATTGAGTGAGTCTAAAAAGGGCTCCAATGTTTACTGAGCCATGTATATCAAGACTTTAAGAATAAGTTTATACTGCAGTTGAGTGAATGGAATAAAGTTTGGTTGGGCGTGGTTACAATAGTAAATTGGAAATACACAGCAGTCTACCATGTTGAAGTTCTTGGTAACTCTCTGCAGCATATTATTTGAATATTGATCATTGACTGTAAAACACTGAGTGTACCACACAACAATAACAGTGGGACTTCTATTTGTCATCAAATATAATCAAAGACAATGTTTCTTCAACAGTTTGTGGCTGTGAAGTGTTCACCAGATGTCACCATCCTCATCCTCAGCCTCTTCATCATCATCCTCATCACCATCATCCTCTTCTTCATCCTCATTCCCATTATCTTCATTATCCCCATCATCTTCATCCTCGTCCTCATCATCATCCTCATCATCCTAAACAGGTGGTTTGATTTACAGCAGTGCAGGTATGTGTGTGTGTGTGTGTGTGTGTGTGTGTGTGTGTGTGTGTGTGTGTGTGTGTGTGTCTGTGACGTCCTTTCATTGAGAAGTCATTACCACAGCACAGAGAAGGAAGTGACATCATAAAAGCAGACAGTTTGACAGATCGCCTGTCAGACTGCACAGGTAGGACTCCTTAAAGTTTGTGTCCACATCCCCTCGTTGACAAAAGACACGGGCTGAGTGCAGACTTCTTCTCTCTGCCATGACGTGTGTGTCTGCTTCACTGCCTGGTTTATATACAACACTGACAGAGCCTCGCTCACTACCACTGGCCGGAGAAAATTATCATACAGCCGCTGATTGGCCGGGGTTTTGACAGTGATAAATTGGCCAGCCTCTGATTGGATAATTAAGCTGTGATGCCAGTGAATGTGGGTTGGGCAAAAACAGGGAGAGAGACACCAAAGAGGAGAGAGAGAGAGAGAGAAAGAAAGAGAGAGAGAGAGAGAGAGAGAGAGAGAGAGAGAGAGAGAGAGAGAGCATGGTAGGGAGAGAGAGAGAGAGAGAGGTATAGAGTGTGTATGTAAGAGAGAGAGTGGGCGGGGTAAAGAGCATGAGAGAGAGAGAGAGAGAGAGAGAGAGAGAATAGGAATATTGAGGGGAGAGAGACAAAGAGTGTGACTGGAAGAGAGTTAGTGGGTGGGATAAAATTGAGGAGAGAGAGAGAGAGACATAGAGTGTGAGTATGATAGAGATAGTGGGTGGGATAAATTTGAGGGGAGAGGGAGAGGGAGAGAGAGAGAGAGGAGGTGTGTAACTATAGGCAAAGCTTTGTTTGAGTGTGTGTGTGTGTGTGTGTGTGTGTCTATCTATCTAAGAACCTGAATTGGATGAGCTCTCTCCTCAGTCGCTACACTGACGTGACATTTCAACTTTCCATGTGGCCTGTGTGACTAAATGTCCAGGTGATGTTTGAGCGGTGTGTGTGTTAGGCTTGTCTCTGCACAGCCAAGTGTTCAGCCTGCAAACCATCACCTTTAATCTGATGTGGAAATGTAATTATGGGTTTTTTCTACAGCAGGCTCCAGCTGGAAGCCTGGCTGTAAAAACTAATTAGCACCAAGAAACGCCAAGCCTCTGACACCATAAGGAGTCAAGAGTCACTGCCAACAACAGCCAGACACCGCGGCCGCCAGAAGCCTCCAGGGATCTCCAGAGAGACTGAGAAAAAATCTGAAGACCCCTAGGGACCCCCAGAAGGAGCCACTGAAAGTAGTAGTTTGACATTTTGGTTAATGTTCATGTTCTTGTTAAGAGTTAAATCAGATGAGGTGATAGCATTCTCATGTTTATGCATTTAATGTAGCTGGTTCTAGCAGATGATTAGCTTCAATCAGGCTACAACCTCATGTAACTCTGCAGCAATCTGATCGTGTATCTCACAAAAGGTTTTCTTCTCTTCTTTCTCTTCTAAAAACTTCAGCTAAGAAATACTGAAACTTCACAATCCAATATTTCACTTCAGAAATCACATTAAAGATCAGGAACGTATGTCCAAGAAACCTTTAAACATTCAGGGACCAACAGAAACTTTTTGTAGCATCCAGAATTTTTTAGAAACCTGTGACAAAACCTACATAAACCTTTGATAAACCTCTGGTTATCTACAGAACTGAACCTTCATATACCTATAATAAAGCATATGGGTATTTTGAGAACTGCCACTGGAGGACCTTTGAATACCTTCAACTCCAGTGACTCTCAATAGGGTTTGATAGATCTAGAAACCTTGAGAAGTCTCCAACAGTCCACAGATCCTTGTCTAAGAAGTAGAAAACTTAATTCAGGTCTGGAAACCTTTGAAAACCTCCACAGAGTGTTGGAGAGCTCCACACCATACTGTATGACAACTTTATAGATGGGCTGGTTTTGCACTGGTTTACAATGTCAGACCAGATCTGTCTGGTTTATTCAGCATTACAGCCCCAAAGAGGTTATATCACCACCACAAGAAATTAAATCGTGATCCAAACAGACTTGCAGCAATCCAGAACTGTCGGTGTGCCCAAGTGGCCAAGGTGGGCCTCATGGACAAACTCAATCAATCCTCCCTCAGCACTGAAAAGAGAAACACAACACATGGCCTTTATGCTGCTCAGCCGCATGGCTCCTTCTCAAATAAATAGACACTAAATAAATATAACCAAAGTCTTGGCTGCAGCAAAGTGAGGGGCCTCACGTCACCATCTGGCCAAAGATCATCTGTACAAGATGAATCACTCAATATTAAAAAGCCATTTTACCTTCCCATGAAGCACACACACACATCCCTCTCCAGCCTCGCACAGCTACACACCACACTTATGACGACTTTTAGATTTAAATCAGGGTTAAAGATGTTAAATTTTGTATCCCTTAAACCTGAACCTCCATCTGAGGCCTATAAAATGTACCAGGCTTAGAAAATACTCATAACCACTTGATCTGCTGTACTTTGTGGGACATTTTCAACCCATGAGACAGCAAAAAATGGGTCGCACACAACGAATGCTCACTCACAGGTTATAAATGATGCCCCTGTGCTTAAGAAAACAAACTGGTTCCACACAGGGTCTCATGCTCTGATTGGAGAAACACAAAACCAGCCAGCAGAAAAAACACGCGGCCACAATTAGCAACAGAAAAACCATTTATCCCAGTGTGAAGGTAAACATGTAGAGACAAGTTAATGAAAATAGAGGGAAAGCAGAGGTGGGGTGAAAAAGCCAGAAAGCAGGGGAGTGCTTTGGATTAACTCTGTGACTTTTATATTCTTTCACTACGACAGTAAACTGTACAAAACACCAGGATTGTACCCAACATTCTTAGAAAATGTAAAGGTTTTGTCAAGTGATCAGCATTTTCATAAACCAATATAATAACATCACGAATGCTCTCAAATTAAACAGTGAGACATCGGATTCAAACATGTTTTTGGGGGGTTCCTTCAGAGATTTAAGAATTAAGAATTATATTTGTTTTCTTATTATATATAATTAAAGTCTTTTTGTTTGTCAAATGTTGCATATTTTCCATTTGGCAGGTTTTTTTTACCACTTCATCACTGATAAAATCTACAGTCTATCCTGGTGTATAGAATGGGTGATAACAGTTAGTTTTATATTTATGATGATTTTTAATTTTATAATGTTTTTCAGGTTTCGACAAATTTGTACAGCAACTGTCATTTTTTGTCATTCATGCAGTTTTGCCATTTGACCACTAGATGGTGCAAAAAAAACAGCTTACAGTCAAGGACAGCAATCACCAGTCTCTCTCTCTATCTCTCTCTCTCATTTTGCACATTAATCAACAATCTTTAATAGTGATTGTGGGTAATTACATGTGTTGTGCAAAATGAATGATCAGTTGTGTACTGCATCTTGTAGTGTATCTACTGTTTACGTCATCTTGTACAAACCTTCCGTGTTAGAGATGCACCCCCTCCTGGATGCTGTCACACAGTATTTGATGTTGGAGTAGTTGGAGTTTAAGAACTACATGACTATGTATGATAATGACCTGATAGCTTCTCATAATTAATGCTGCCTGCTGTTTCCATCTTCGTGACAAAGAGCTACACTGCTTTACCTTTGATGGATGTTCAGTTCTATCATCTTCCTCCAAAATGAAGCGCCCCTCACTTTCAGAGCTTCAGATTGATTCACTCACAGAATCTCTCTGAACAGAGGCCTTTGACTGTCCCGCTGCCACATGAGAAATGAAAGATGCTCGCATAAATGTTCATACATTCATCTTGCTCAGCCTCAGTTATTGTTGTGTATAATAAGTGATAAAGTAATTAATTTGAACGATACATTTGAAGCACACACACACACACACACACACACACAGTCAGCGACATAACACATGTCCTAATTACACAAACTTGCATTGCTTTACTAAAGGCTTACCCTAACCTTAACTGTAATTACTACTTGCCTAAACCTAAACAAATACTTAAACCTAACCAACCTTCACTTAACCTAACCCTAACCTTAAAGTATGTCTCCACCTTAAAGATTTACATAATGGGACACACACATCCCCCTGGACGGGCCTGAACTTTTAGAATCTCAGTTCCTGCTGCTTGAGTTTTGATAACTTGTCTTCCTGCCAAAAGAAGTGCCATCTTAATGCAGCATCTGCATTTTCATATTTCATAGTCGGACTATATTTATAATATATTTCCAAAGTCATAGTTGTGCCCACATGCAGGAACAATGTGGTGCACAACTTGAAACAACTCTTCAGATGCATTTAAAGAATAGGAATTGTGCGTAAAATCCAAAATAATATCAAGTATCATCTTTCACACTGTTTGTGAGCATGGGGGGGAATGATTTATGGAAAACTGGTCACATTCATTATTGCAGTGTGTTGCCATGACATTACTATGTGTTGTTACATGGCGCCTTGATCAGCTTTGATCAAATGGTGACCGCTCTCTCTCACACACACACACACACACACACACACACACACACACACACACACACACACACACACACACACACACACACACACACACACACACACACACACACAGGCTTGTTGTCAATGCTCCTCGGTGATTGTCACAATGGCATTCAGTCACATTTTTATTTTCACACGCACACAGACAGACAGGTGGTTTGAATAGCTGTCCGTTCCGCCTGTCTAAAATGACCAAAGGGTATGGAGGACAAAGGGGGAGTGACAGGCTCCTCTGATTGGTCATGGCAGACTTTGACTGACATGTGATGGCAGCTGGGTGGGCTGTGTGGGAGCCATGCTGCTGTTTGTTTGTGTTTGTTGCTGAGCAGCAGCCGACACAGAAACAAAGAAACTATAAGACTTTCAGCCAGAAGTAGATTGAATATATTAGACATGCATTGCAAATAATCAATATGCACTGACTGGTTTTATTTGATTATATGTGAAATCTCTAGCTGCTTTATGTTGATGTAGATATGTAGATGCAGATGCAAATGAAATTCAAAACCTAATTTTACCAGTGATTCATTAGCCGCATTAATCCTCCCCTCACATTCATTCTCAGCTCTTTTCAGTGATTATAATTTGTGTGAAACCTTCAAACCTTTAAGCTTTCAACTTTGAACAACAAAGACACATTCAGCTCAAGCATCTTCTTACATGATTTACTTCAACTGAGTTCAGTATTTTTCTCTTCAGCCAAACAAATATCATCCTTCAGCTTATGAGCTCAAAATTGGCTCTGATTTCTTCCAGGACCCACCTCCAGCTTCTTTTATCAGTAACTGACATTTAGACTCCTTTCAGCTCTTTCATTCTTAATATATATCAAAACCCTATTTGTATTTATGTTTTGTTTTTTTTACAAACGAATGAGACACATCATGTGAAATGAATGAGCTGGAGGAGTGGGTGGGTGTTTAAACGTTGTACAGAGTCAGACGGACTTTTCACCTTTGCTCTCAAAGTTTAGCTGGAGTTGGTTTTCCATATCCTGACCAGCTCTGTAATTGCCACCACCAACAAAACAAAGTGAAAGAGCAAAACCAATGGGCAGACTCAGACCAAACACAGACAGACATGTAGGTGGGGCTTGTGGTTTGAGGTACTGGTGAGACAGGATATTCACTTTATACCTCTTAAAACTCGCTATCGGCTCCTTTCCTTTTCCCTGAGGAAGAGCCTTTCTGTTTTTTTCCCCAGTGTATCATGTTTGACGTCAATGATTGAGGCGCTCTGTCAAGCTTTTTGGCAAGTTAGCCTGTTCACCCAGGTGTCATTGGACAAAAGCCAGATGTCAGTGGGTGTGCCACCATTTTCCCAATTATTTTGAAGCAAAATCACTGCATTATGCTTGGGGACACTTTTTTGTAACATTTACATTTTTGGATTAATTTTGATTGCTATTTAAGTATTTCATTTCAATTCATATGAAACCATAACTCTGAACCTCACCAGGTTAGCTGGTATGGTCCGGGTGGATGGGGGCATCCAGAAGGTAAATCTCTAACACTGGAGTGAAGAGTTCACATGCTCACCTCCTGCTGTGGGTATTTAGGCATCCCTCTGGTTAGAGTCAGAGAAAGATGTGGTCTTCATTAAATCTCAATGAGCATATTGTGTTTCCAGACCATTATCATTCTCTAACCTTAACTTAAAGCTGCCAGTGCCAAAATGTAACAATGAAAAAAGGTTCTTAATGCTCTAAATTTCTTTTCAGACCTACTTGCTATTGGGAATTATCTGTGCAGGAATCTTATTTGTAGGAGACAAAGCTCCACCAGCTGCATGCTGTGTATTCTAACTGTATACAGTGGTGTGGGTTCTGCTATGTAGGGGAACACAGCTCATCACTCTGTATTCTTGAATCTCCGTGAACACATGGTGATGAAGGTAATTAATAACTTATTAACATGGTTCTCCAAACAAAGTGAATAACTATAAGCTAATAACTAGTTTTGACAGATATAAACGAACTATTTCACTTACAATCGACACAGAAACACAAACAGTAAGCTGAGCAGGTCCAAATGATGATGATAATGATGATGATGGTAGAGCCTGACTGTGTGATTGACAAACCTGGGCATGTGTGTGAGGAATAAAGTGGCTGGCTTTGAGTGTGTGTGTGTGTGTGTGTGTGTGTGTGTGTGTGTGTGTGTGTGCACGCTTATGTAATTTATGGACAAAATACAGCTAATTGCAACCGCTTGTTAGAGGCAGAGGTCTGCATCTCCTCTTATGTCATATTACACACGCACTTGTGTTCACCACAAAAAGTCAGTATTCCCGGGATAAAGGTAGAGCCAGTCATTAACCCACAACTCCTTGAGACTCATATATATCACACACACTCACACATAAACACACACACACACCACCATGTTCAAGCTAATCATGAGCCAGTGTTCATTTATAATCAATCTCAAACACTTGGCACTGGCTGTAAATAAACTAACCTGTGTGTGTGTGTGAGTGAATATATGTGTGTGTGCACGTGTGTGTGCAGGGGTGTGTGTGCTCGCTTAGGTGTGTGTGTGATTTCCATATGGCTGGTGTGGAATGAGAAGCAGGAAAGAAATCCCGGCATCTATCCATCACTTTAACCACACCACAATCTATGTGCCGTGATTTGCCTACTCAATCTGGATGTGTGTGTATGTGTATGCCGTAATGTTTAACACATGTTTTAAGTAGTGAGGCTCACCTCCCCGCCAACGCACACACACACCCACAGCACATGTTGTGAGGTTTTATTAAGCCTCAGCTTCTCAGAGTAACCAGCCGTCCACAGCCGCTCACTGTTGTTCAGTGTGGAGGTGAAGAGCCTCTCAACAGTGGACAGTGTGGACAGTGTGGACAGTAACAGTGAGCATGAACCATTACTACCAGCCTGAGGATTTAAACCCTGACTGAAGGCCAAATCTTTTCTTACACATTTCTATACCCTTTCCACTGGACATTATGGAGATAAATATTTTCTTTATTATATGATATTATATTATCTATCTCCTATTGGGGTTGATTAGCCTTAAAACTGTAACCTCCAAAGACTCTATACTAAGTTGAACAACAAAATTAACAAAAAATAAAAGCTGCCATTTTTACACTTTGGACATCATTTGCAACCAGAGTCTTGACGGTAGTGATCGTGGTGTGGAGCAGCGGTATCAAGGTCCCGCTGATACAAACACTCAACCAATCAGGAGTCAGTCTCTGTTTTCAATAGATAGATAGATAGATAGATAGATAGATAGATAGATAGATAGATAGATAAAGAGTTTATCTGTATTTCTGTTGACAGTTTACAGAAGGTTGATGGTTCATGAGTAAATACATGAACAATGCTAAAGATTATAGAGTACGATATGATTAATAAATAGATGAAGGAGGAGGAGATCTCTAACTCTCTTGCTCTCTGTCTGTCTCTATCTCTCTCTGGTGGTCCCTCACCATTTTCTCCTCCATCCATTCATTCCCAGATGGACATATTGTCCTGGTGCTCGCCCTCTGGTCACATTTGACCTGGAAGTGCTGTGATTGGTCCAAAGGTCATATGGCTGGACTCTCATTGGTGGAGAGGCCATTCCTTTGGCCCCCAAAGGTCCCAACACCATCCATCACTGTCACCAGGGCTTCTGTTGACACCATTATTAAAAGTCACTGAGTGTGTGTGTGTGTGTGTGTGTGTGTGTGTGTGTGTGTGTGTGTGTGTGTGTGTGTGTACATGTCTATGCCTTAATGCTTGAGTATTTGGTTTGTTGCTTGTTTAAAGCAGGAAGAAACATGTCGTGTCTTGTCTAACTGCTTCAGGAAGCTGAATAGAGCAGCTTCTTTCTTCTAAAAGGCCCAATATTCAGAGAATACTAATCTACGCTGTATTTATCTCTCACCATTAGTTATACTGTCTTGAACTGTGCAGTACACACTGTATTTTTAATACAAATATTTGCAAACAATGTCATAAAATCTTATCTTACATATGTACATGAATAACAGTAATGCTCTGTTGTACTGCTACATGAACGACTGACAACGGCCTGGTTTTCATGTCCACTCTCCCTAAAACAGCAGAGTGAAGGAGGATTCTCTCTTCTGAAACTTGATTTGTAATTTGAAACGTATTTCTTGTGCCCATCTGTTGCGAACCGTGAGGTCAAAAGAACGTCCACATGTTTATGTTCTTCTAGGACTGTTTCTCTTAATTCTGACGTTTCCCCTTAGTTCCAGTGAAAGGGATGTATTACACCTCTCTTACACCAAAATGTGCTGTGTTCAACATCACAGCTGAGGTGCTCTCTCACCTCACTGTCTTGCCAAACTAACGTATTCAGCCATGTATCACATTTGCAGTGAAGTTAAGTTTTATATCACAAGTTTTAGCCTAAACATACAAAATACTGATTATATTCAAACAACCAAATAACGGTTTAAAGCAGATCTCTGAACAGCAGCCATGAGCAGAGTCGGATTGCGGAGCCGCACAACCTGCAGACAGCCAAGCAAAATGTCTGACCTGCCAGAAATACGACTGATTGCTTGACAGACAGAGAGCTGATGGCTCCAGCAATTAATCAGACATGGAGACCCCCCCCCCCCCCTCAAACAACATCTGGTGCAGCTCAATTTTAAAATGAGCGAGCGTTGGTTTTAAGTGTCTGAGTGGCTTCTCGAACTCTGGTGGAAAACCTGGGAGAGACTGAGGAGGCTGTTGGCAGTGTTATCTGCATGGTTTGGGGTTTATTGTCAATCTATCCGACATTGTCAGACCTGTTCTCATATTGGGAAAGATTTCAGCATCAGCCTCAGACTCTGTTTGTCTTGTAGGATGTTTACAAACATATTCTGCATTCTAGGAATAAAAAGCTAATTTAACCAGCTCTGTGTATTGTGTTTGTGTGCGTAAACACTCTTTCCATGTTTGTATCTTTTATATATTCTATTTCCTTGCCACGCTATGTTTTATGTCATTGAGTGCGCTGTTATATTTGTTTTATTTGCTTGTTTTGTTGCTGCATTTCTTTATTTGCAGGATTTTTTGGGTTATTCTGTAAAAGCTTAAGGAGTGGTTCACTAAGTAAGATGATCATCCTGCTTGATCCATCGAGCACCAGGCTCAAATGGATGTTGTGGTCATTGCATTGTGTTACGGAATCAATATGTCCTTTGAATCTGCTTATCACATATAAACACACACCCACGCCACACTATCATTATTGGTGTTACATGAGGCTAATCCATTAACGTGCCACTAGTGCTGATAAGTACTCTGTGTGTGTGTGTGTGTGTGTGTGTGTGTGTGTGTGTGTGTGTGTGTGTGTCTCCACATCATGCGACCTGATGTGGTTCCTGTTATGTCTTTCCTTTTCTTCTTTGTCAAAGTGTTTAGTTGAACACTCTGTGCAGAATGATGTATTAATAACAGGGTTTTTGTGTTCAGACATATAAACACCAAAAATGACTGTGTGTCCAAACCAAACACAGAGCGAAGGAATCTGCTGTTTCTTTAATTGCAATTTAGTCTGTTTATTCTGAAGTAAGACAGGAGGAAAAAGAAAAGGATCCAGAGCAGAGACCGTGAAATAACTAGAATTCCTGCTGAGTATTAGCTCTCCACACACACACACACACACACACACACACACACACACACACACACACACACACACACAGCTTTTTGGTGAGCAAACTAACCCAAATTTGATCAAATCTGGTAACTGAACCTTGTTTGGCTCACCTGTAAATGAAGTGTCACACCTTTTGTCTTATCAAACTCTCAAGGCGATTTACAGCACGAGCCATATTCACAGATCTTTCATACACTGTTTGCACAGCCGCTTCAGAATGCAGATCTGGAGGATGTCGCTATCGAACCGCCGATCTTCTAGTTAGTGAATGACCTACTTGGGTTTTGGACGTTGTTGCATATTTGTGCTAATAAAGCAACATGGAAATGTGTTCAATATTTGGCACACTGTAATATATTTGCATGTCAGAAACAACATGCACTAATGAGTTAAATTTGAGGCCAACAATCAAGTGAGTCCTGGCCCTGTTTCTCAGGAGCAGAGGACCTCTCAAGGACCACCAAATGATGCAATGTCCTCTGATAGCATGCTGCAGTCAGGAGAAGACGTTTTTATCATATCAGGAGCCTCCAGTAATGGGTATTTCTCTTTCCCTCGTCTTCCTTTCTTCTCTCTTGGTCCCTCTCAAACACCTCCCCCCCTCATGTTGTCTGCTTCCCACAATACTGAGCATAGCAGGGAAGCACAACACCCATGGTGCATCACTTTCATGGCTCCACGCGTCATTTTAGTGTCACATTTATCTATGTGTGTCAGGTGGTACCTAGCCAGACCACCACAAGCAGACTCCAATGGGCCCGTGTCCCCTGACACACACACACACACACACACACACACACACACACACACACACACAGAGCTCTGCCAGCTGCTCTCCTCTTCTGTAGGGAATTGAATACACTTCTACCACCAGCTGAGCTCTGCGAGAGAGCGAAAGAAAGAGAGAGAGCATCTGTCCTTGTGCACAACAAATGCTGTTACATACACACACACACATTGTTTGTATGTGTGTTTCTAGTCAGCATTGTAGGTGTGTGTGTGTCTGTGTGTGTGTGTTTCTATGGGTTTGCATTTCAGTTGGTCCTCATAACCTCAAACATCATAAAGTGATGTTTGAGGGTTGGATCTGGATAAGGTGAGGTAAGGGTTTGGGGAAATGCATTATTACTATGTGAACCTCTCTGTCTCTCTCTTTGTGTGTGTGTGTTATTAAATGTCACTGAGTGTGTGAGTGTGTGAGTGTGTGTGTGTGTGTGAGACAGAGAGAGAGTCTGTTCCTGGAGGTTTGTCTGATTAATATCCACCCCATCATTACTCCACTTTCTCTCTTTCCAGAACAAAAACAAAACACAGAGAGACACATGGTGAGCAAGAGGGACAACCCCCTATCTCTCTCTCTCCATCTCTCTCTCTTTCTCTCTGTCTCCTCCTCCTCCTCTACTCCTCCTCCTCTTCTCTCTTGCTCTCTCTTTTCATGTGGGCCCCCACATTCAGTCAGTCAGAGCTGATTGATAACCATGACAATGATTGGATGGAAATATATAAAAGCAAGAGAGCAAGGAGAAGGGGTGGAGAGAGAGAGAGAGAGAGAGAGAGCTAGAGCAGAAGTAGGTGGGGACAAAAAAGTGAGAGAGAGAAAAGGAGAGTTTCAGTCGACCAATTAGGTTGCAGGAAAGGGGTTGATTCACCAATGCCAGGAAAGCAAGAATGGTCGAGCAAAAAGACAGAGAGTGTTTGATCCCCCACTCGAGATGCACAAAGAGCCAAAGGAAGTATTGGGGGGAGAGAGAGAGGGAGGGAGGGAGGGAGGGAGAGGGAGAGAGAGAGATATTTTAAATGTTTCATGTTTTTTTTCTGTCACATATTTCAGGCCAACATCAGTAAATCTCTCTGTTTTGTGATGGTGTGTATTTATATATGTGTGTTTGTGTGTGTGTGTGAGAGAGAGAGAGAGAGAGAGAGACAGAGAGAGAGTATGCGTGCACACTAGTGTGTATTTGATTCACAGAACCAAACAGCTCAAACCCAGAAGATGAGATAAATGAAAAATGTAATGTCAAGTAAAAAAATTTAGTGAATCATATTTCACAGTAAAATAATTATGTCATTGTAAAATTAATATTGTATAATTAATTGTTATTATTGTTGTTATCAGTAATTCTTAAATACAAGTACATTTTAATTATAAACTAGAATTTCCTTCCATTTTTATGTGACCAGTGGTGATAGCTTAAATATGGGAGCTAAGGCTCTCAGTACTGAATATACTGATTTAACAGATGTACAAACAGTTAATTACAGGAAACAGACAATGAATCTCTAAAACAAATTAAATGAAATCATTTACGGTGTTCACATGATCTTATTGTGTTCATTTGGAAAGTTTCTTCTATATTTTAGAAAGAATTAATTCATAATAATAATGTGCTTATTCTGTAAAATAAACTTGTAAAAGGACCTTTGAATTCAACGTTTTTGTTGAATTTGGTTTTATGAATAAAATATGTAATTTCCAAAAGTAAAAACTCCAAGTTGATTCGACTTGTAAACGATATCGGGATAAATGATGATGGACTTCAAGTAAAATATTAAATACAAGAAGTGTAGTTCTTTTAAAAAAAAAAAAAAAGGCAATTTAAGATTACATCTGAAATTTTTCTCTCTCTCCCTTTCTCTCTTTACATTGTCAATTTTCATGTAATTTGATCAGGAGACTGTGATGTCACTTGTTTCATAAATTAAAAAAATCTTATTTGGCCAGTATGTTGTTCCATATTGTTGTCATTTGTTTGAGGTTCTGTAATTACATCATCATCAGTGGTTTGATAACAACCACCTGGAGAGGTAGTTGAGCTCAATGTACTAACTCTGAATTTGCATATCAACATACATGCATTCATTCTTTTTTCCTCTGGTTATTTTGTATTTTGTAAAATTCAGTAGAGTCTGATCATTGATGGATATTATTCTCAAAATACATAAAACAATCTGTGTGTGTGTGAGAGAGAGAGAGAGAGAGAGAGAGAGAGATCAGACTGTAACACAAATCATTATTCCTAACAGAAAAACACAAACGTACTTGTACAAACACAATCAAACCAAATCAAATAACTGACTGTATGTCAGAATGAGGTCCTTGTGATGGAGGAGAATGATGTGACGATAACAGAGAATATCTTCTCACTCAAAATTCATTACTTCAGTCAGTTCTTTCTTGTCTTTCAGCGTGTTGACTGGAGGAAACCATTCGTATTACTATTCAAAGGCATTCAATACAAACTATCACTGGGATCACGAGACCTGGTCTCTTTAAGACAAGCTTTCAATAACATTGGGTGTTGATGTACCTGTAAAATGTAGTTACATGTTTTTAAATGGTAAGACACCATGGCTGTTATATTTATCTATTATCAATACATCCAATTTCATCCATGTGCAATAATTCTCATGTGTGTTTACATCTTATTTCTCTATTTATTCAAATATGTAATTTAATTTAGTTGCACACAATATCCTAACTCCTGTTTGTACCATATTTATCTGTGTATTCTTTTACTTATATTATTACTTATTTTGACTTACTTATTTCTTACCTACTGAAGAAAACCATAGCTTTAACAATTACATCTTTGAGCTGGATGCAATGTAATTGTAACAGAGATATATGCAGAGACAACGTTTAGAGCACAGACCCTGACAACTGACTTGAATCCAGCTTTCATCAGTCACTTTTCCAGCTGACTTACTAAACTAAAAGTTTGCATCAGACTGATTCAAATGAAATGCTAAATGAGATTTAAATAATATACAGCTGAGTTTTATGTTTGTTTTTTATATCTTTACAGCAAGGATTCATTTTAAGAGGAATATTGAAGGCATAATAGTCAAGTAAATATTTGCAGATGGGAATTAAGCTTCAAATCAATAATTTCATTTTTATTGCCCATATTCAAAAATAACAATTTGCTTCATGTGCTTATTAAATTAGTTTAATCTTAAATTTCTAGTGATTTTGCTGGATTTTTCAGATTAAGATGACAGATGATTGATTGATCCTGACTCTGACAAACTCCCCCTGCATGTAAACTTGGAAGCAGGGGTGCTGGCTGTCAGGCTCTGTGAGGCCAAACATGACTTAATGTCTGAATTCCTTCTCTTCTACTTCTCCTCTCAGGTGGGAGAAATCGGCAGAAAAAGTCATCTTCCACCGCGGCTGAAATCTACGACTTGGGCGTCACATTGGTGAACTGATCTGATGGTTGAAGTTTGGGTGGGGTTAGTTGCATGAAAGCGACTTGGTTAGGTTCAGTGAACAAGGGTTTAGGTCAAAATAAGAACTTTGTACTTTGGTTACAATGATACGCTGGTCGTAGACGGATGGTTGTGGTGGTTAAAAGAAATATTGTCGTCCTTCAGTTTGAAACAGGAAACAAAGTCTCCACAGAGAATGTGATTTTCTGCCACATTTGACCGGCTGACACAGAGTGGAAAGTGTTGGGTCTCGGTCAGCACAGGCGGCAGCATCTTGAGATCTCAGTATTTACTGTGATCACACTGATGTGTCAGAAAGAAACCAACAGTGTGATTTGATCCTGTCGTACAGTGTGTGACACTGTGCAGAGCAGCTGCTGACAGAGGTTGAGGAGCCTCAGAGGTTTGTAATGGAGCATGTGAACACACACTTACAC
This sequence comes from Paralichthys olivaceus, assembly GCF_024713975.1. Lineage (NCBI taxonomy): Eukaryota > Metazoa > Chordata > Actinopteri > Pleuronectiformes > Paralichthyidae > Paralichthys > Paralichthys olivaceus. The sequence continues at coordinate 2,871,138 of NC_091097.1, read as the reverse complement.
AGACATGCACACAGTGTATTTGAAAACCTACAATTTCAACAGTGACATGTCAAGTCAAGTACGGCTGAAATTGCTAAATTGATTAGACAACAAATAAATGGTTGCACTATCTCTCCTTACGTCTGACCTCAGAACAGTGTTCTGTCCCATAAAAGATCTGCTGTTGCCTGTTTGCATTCATTTCGTAAATTACTGACCACTTGTGGCAGCAGCTGGCAAGCAGTCATGTCATATCATTTTAAATGTTAAATGGATATTTATATAGATCTTTTCCACTCACAGCGTTTTGCAGAACCAGATCGATCGATAGACACTTTATTGATCCCAAAGGAAAGCAGAACAGGGTTTAGTATCTTGCCAAAGGACACTTAGGAATCCAGCCCAGAGGAGCCGAGAGAAAGAGCCACTGACCATCTGTACCTCTTGAGCCACTGCTGCCACTGCTGCCAGTGTCTTAGTGTTTTGTTGGTATAAACGGAAACAGGTGTGATTTTTGTATTGATCCAAACTTGAACACAAGCATGCTAATTCTGACATACAGAGAACACATATAAAAACTCTCCAGACCAGTCCAGAAGCATATGAGCCCTTAAATTTGCTGATGGTGAGCCTTATCAGCATCGATGATGAAACAGTGCACAGAGAAGAGGTGGACCTGCACGTGTAAGACAAACAAGCTTGACATAAGAATCGGGATAACAAACAAGGTTATCATGGACAACAGAAAGCTTGTGGGGTCAGAACACAAGGCTTCTGGAAGGGTAGATCACAGAAGACCTCTCCTGGAAAAATCCCACGTGACCAACAGCAGACAGCATCGTGCAAAACAGCAAGGCAGTGTCTAAAAAAATGAAAACTAATTCAAGCCTGGTGTGCAAACAAGGTCTTTAGCGATGCTAACCACCTCTTCACCCCCGAACCACAGAGCCAGAGGTACTGGACTATCAAGACCTCCTCCAATGAACAAAGGCTTGTCCTCAACCTGTGAGGAACAGGTCAAAGAATACAAATAATCCACAGGTAACTGTATTTCATGTGTATGTATATGTCAAACATAGGCCTACGTGTGCACAAATGGCAATAGCAAAAGCATGAACTCAATTTTGAAATGTAAATTTGCGTAGTGAAGAAAAGGAAAGAATTTGTGCAACCTTGTCAACTTGCAAGTGGCAGTAATCGGTCAGTTCGGAATCAAATCATCATGATATGGTTTTAATTTACTGACACTGAATCCTTGAATTTTAAAAGAAAGACTAAAGCAGAATGACAGTGAGGTGTGTGTGCACATGTTTGTGTGTTTGAGTCTGTCGTCTTGTTCAGCACAGTATCACAAAAGGACTGCGACGGGCATCACTTCATCTCTTGCTCACCAACCCCCCAAATCTCTCACACACACACACACACGCGTGCGTACACACACAAGTACACACACGTACACACGTACGTACACACACACACACACACACACACACACACACACACGTACGTACACACACACACACACACACACACACACACACACACACACACACACACACACACACGTACACACACACACACCCCTGGAGCTTGTGTTGTAGAGACCCCCTATGTGCTGTTAAGTGAGTTCTGAGTCGGACTGATGGGGGTCAAGACCCACATATACACAAAGACTTTCACACTCACAATACTGTGTTACGAATTACAAACATGCACAGAGACAATACACACACATGCACGCACAGCACCAGAGTCTTTACCCTTAGGCAGTACAGTGTCAGACCCTGCACTCATCAGCACCCCCACCCAGTGCTGCAGCTGTGCCAACTCTATGCTGAGTGTGTGTGCATATGTGTGTGGACAAATGGTGTGTGGTCATGAAGGAATATGTATGCGATGTATGTATATTAGAGGGTGTGTGTGTGTGTGTGTGTGTGTGTGTGTGTGAACAATCTCACCAGGGCAGGAGAAACAAAAAGCCCCATGTCGCCCCTGCAGCTCTCTCTTCTTTCCTCCTAACGTGTTTTTCCTCTTTTACTTTCTGTTTAACTTGCTGGTCACGTCTGTTCCATCTTCTTCAGCTCCGAACAGACGAACAGAGGGAGAGATAGAGAGAGATGGATGAATGGATACAGAGGTGAATGAAGGAAGAGAGATACATTTTACTCTCCACTTTTCAACTCGCTTCAGTGAAATTTCCTTTTATAGACACTATTTCCAATCTGATGAGACATTTTAGTAACAAGTAAGTGCTCACTTGCTAGAAAGATGAATGAAGAGATACAGAGATATACAGGTACATTTGTACATTTGTACATTTGTCAACTAGCCTGTTAGTTTGTAAAATGTATTTGAAGACAGCTAGGAATTTCACCTTTCTCTCAAAACATGCCAAACCTGTGGTTGACTGCAACACATACTCCAAAAAACTCACACGGCATCAGCAACGTTTCCAAAAGTCTTCATTTAAGGGGTTGGAATACTACACAGTACTCGCACAAACTTTAGTAGTATGCACTATAGTAGTATCGAATCTGAAGCGTTTTTGTGGTTGTACACACGAGCAAAAATTGTCCACAGTAACTTGTGGCACACTTTATAGGAATTCAACATCTTAATCCAATGAAATTCTATAGAAAGAATGTGTCGTATGTTGCATATTGTAAAGTCATTTGAGGAAAATATGAGATCTCTAACTCTTAAATTCAGATTTTGTGATGCTTTTACTCAAAACCCTGCGCTCGCATGCAAATACAACCGGCTTCTGCTTAAATTTGCTGTGCTTGTGCTCAAACTGTGTGCTTGCTTTCAGACTTCCTGTGCTCCAGCTTTGGCTCTCCTCCTCACTGTTATGCCACTTCTGTAGTCCTGTGTGAAATGGCTATTCTCAGATTCCTCTGCTTTTGTTCTATTTTCTGATTTTCAAAGTCTTAAAATTCCTAAACCATGAATGCCATAGTTTTGACAAATAATTTCACACCCTTGGTGTTTATGTATTTTGCTCAAGCGGGGACTTTTTGAGTGAAAGCATTATGCCTGGGCCGCACTGGCTGCGTGAGCCGCACAAGGACTTGCTTTTCATTTCGGTGTCCATATTATCAGATTAGAGCATCCAGACTGCCTGCGCAAGCATCCGCTCTTCTAGAGAATTGAGGTCCCGCCTATTTTCTCCACATACCGCACACGTTTCAAAGCAGGATAGACAGTGAAAGTGATCTCTCACAGTTTAAATGCTCTAAATCTGTTGAATATGTCACAACATAAATATTTGCAACACTTCCTGTACCCATTTCAGAGTAAAAGCACTCTTGCAATTCTGTTGACTGATCCATTTGTTTTTAGGTTTTTATTGTTAATTCAGGGCTGGAAGAGGCCCTGCTTCATACCATTGCATCCTGACATTTAGTTACGTATATAGCCGTGAGTAATTGGAGGAAATACAGTGACCATATCAGAAACCTCACAGACACGCAGAAGAAATGCTGCCTTTGTGAACAGAAAACTGCAGCAGTGTAGTCCCATTTTTTTTTTCTGGTTAACTGCTCATCTCTTTGATTTCAGGCTGAAGTGTGAAATCTTTAGAATGAGTAGTTCTTGAGAAAAGACTATTTTGTCATCAGTGACATCATCAAAGATCGTGCACCAGGCTGATGGGCAAGGCACTAGTGTAATTAAAACAACACCACTGTGGGTTCTGTGCATCAATATCTGCTCACATAGCATCAATCCAGTCCTATTAGCAATGACAAGAGAGTAAAATGCTAATGCAGTTACGAGTACTGCTATACCATTTGTCTGGTGAGACATCAATAGTTCATCAAAGTGTCAATATTACTATCTTTCTTTTTTACCTCTATGATTCACTCTTTTTCTTACACATTGATGCTGTATACTAAGACAGTTGGTTCTTTACCTATTGATGTTTAATTTTTCCCTGTCTTCACATCTATCACCGATATATATAAATATCTTTGATTCAGTAAATCATTAGTGGAGACTGACCTCACCACACAAACAGCATTGGTCATGTGGTCCATGACTTCAGTCAGACCAGTTAACATATGGTATCTTGTACATGCTATAAACTGAAGCCATTAAGTTTGGTTTTCTTTCATGAACACAATCTCTCTCCATCCAGTTTGCCAAGCACTCAGATGGGTCAATGTGGAAGGCATTGACAAGATGGAGGACTTTGTGGTGATAATATTCATTTGATGTTAAGCTGCTTATTAGTTGTGTCTAACATGTAAAGACTCCTTTCCCTTCGAGCCTGGAGTGAGAACCAACAAACTATGACTCAGCCTCTCCTCTTCCCTCAGTCTGATTGGAAATATCATTGCTAATACATTTATGTCACTTTTTCTCCTCTCACTTGTCAATTTCTCCTTCCCCCCCTGGAGGATATGGAAGAGAAGATCATTGATTGGGAGAAGACGTCAATGCAGAACTGCTCAATAGTTCAAAATGGGGTCACACTGAGAAGCTCTAAAAATCAAAGCTTTGCTAAAAACACATACACACACACACACACACATGTGTATATGTATGTATACATGGCCTTTATCAAGATGAACATTTAACAGTTAATGATAGTTTAGCTATAAATAAAATGGCTTTGCCGATTTCAGGATTAGTTCTGTTCTGGGGGAATTCTATTAGCATGAGCCGTTTGTTATAAGATTCCACATTCATTCTATCTGACTATGACTTGCAATAACTCAACAGCTCATGCTGAAAATTATGTCAGCATAGAGTTTTTTTAAATCTTGTTCCACATGTTTTGTAACATACCATATCTCTTCTTTGAGCACATGGGCCTTTAAAGTTCTCTGCACGGCCCTGCTTGTCTAAGAAGATAAACAAACTGTTCTTGAGTTAAAATCAAGCAACCCCCAACATCCTGATCCCAGCATCCTTTACTGAGTGCCACCCTACCAAAAGCAAATTGGCACTGACGTGTTAGATTTGATTCTATCAGAACACAACACAATATCAACATCATTTTAAGTAAAATAAGCACTTTGGTTGTTTAAGTGCTTTAATTGTGGTTAAATAAAGAAAACAGATTAAACAAAAATATGTTGTCTCCGGGTGACTGGGAGATCATCACATTTCCTTAGTTTGCTGGCTCATATACTGGTGTGTGCTCTGTAGGTAATTTGTTATTGGACGCTACATGCTCTTCTCATTAAGCTTCTCATTATGCCGGCATAGACAACAGAGATGAAGAACTTGTGCAGTTTAATAAAGATGAAGTGTCTGCCAGGGGGTTTAGCTATGCTGGAGGAGTGGCTCTGTGGGGAAGCAGTGCTGCTCCTCTGTTGGTCAACCATTTCAGTCCAAACTGAAATAACTGCTATGTCTCTAACGGTTGAATTGAATGAATTGATAAATTTAGCCTCACATAAGGTACTTGCCTTCATGGCCCCCAGAGGATGAATTCTACCGACTTTGATGTTGCCTCAACTTCACTTTACTAATGCCATGCCATTGTAACCAATACTTGTTACAATACTGACTAAATTGTAACAAGTTTAAAGACATTTCCTTTCATTTCAGTAAAAACATTACACATAGTTCTTTGTTCATAGCATCTTTATTTTCTTGGGTGCGCACAATTTGGTCAATATTCTGTCTTTTTCTTTAATTTGCAATAACACTTACCCTTTGTTTGCATCAAGCTCCCCTGGCAAAAGGCCTGAAGCCTGCAGGAAGTGGCCTTTTAAGCCCAGCCCACAGGAAGTGGAGGAGGCCAAAGCATGATTGAAGAGGGGGGAGGGTTGACTTTGTTTAAAGTTAATCTTTTTTTCGCTTGTGTATCTACTTATTCTGATAGGTTGTTTATGTGTGTATGTTTATTTGGGTAATTAATGTTGTATGTTTGATAGGTTTCAACTGTGTGCCCTGGACTAATCCACCTGTTCGTATATATATATATATATATATATATATATATATATACCCCCTGTGTGTCATTTGTAGAGGAGGTCTATTAGTTATGTTGAGAATATTGTTGTCTTATTGTTTAGTTGAACTGTTTAAGTTCCAGCCCTGATTTTTGTGGTTTATTTTCAATTTTTTTTAATTGGATGGATTTAGTTGATAGTATTTGAATAAAGAAAATTATTAAAAAGGAAACTCCTTTTTACACCTTTGTCCTTCACCTCTCTGCTTGGTCCCCAACACATACATATAATTAGCAAATCTTAGTTTACTGACATGCTAATTCAAGAAATGATTACATATAGAGTTTAGCTCCAAGCACCACTGTTCTCAAGCAGCCTCAGTGGTCCGTTAGCATGGCTGTACATGATTAGTTTTGCTTAATATTTAATTGGATAGTTCATTTTAAATATAAAATGTGCAGGGTATCATATATTCGTGGTGTTGTAGTTGCTGTTGTCTGTGAAGGTCTATTCAACCTGTCCGTCTCCATCTCCCTCTTTGTCTCTCCCTGCCTCTCCATGTTTCTCCCTCCAGGAAGCAGAATGTGTGTAATGTCGCTAATGGCTGGAGGGCTTTTATTTCTCTCTGCTGCTACTACTACTACTACTCTGCTGGTACACACACACTAACACACACACACACACACACAGATGGACAGCTACACACCCAAATCTCACTATGACATCATGATGGAGTGTCAGGTGCTGCTGGATAATTTCTGCCTCGATATGTGTTCGCAGGAGGGGAAGAAAGGATGGTTATGAATACTAAACAGCCAGCTAATGATATCTATTGTGTGTGCATTTGTGTGTGCGTGTGTGTGTGTGTGTGTGTGTGTGTGTGTGTGTGTGTGTGTGTGTGTGTGTGTGTGTGTGTGTGTGTGTGTGTGTGAAGGTGTGTGCGAAGCAACTAGCTAATGATATCTATTTTCTTAGTGAAAAAGCCCACTGTGTATCCCTGCAGTGGATTTCACCCCTCTCCTACTGACTGCGCACACACACACACACACACACACAAACACACACACACACAACAAAAAGAGAGGGAGAGACTATCTTTGTGAGGACACTCACTGACATAATGCATTCTGACTCTGATCTGAACCTTAAAACCAAGTATTGATCCTCAAACAGCCCGCTGAAATTAGAAAGTCAGAAAGTGACACAATCTCATCTTCACCTTTTAAAATGTCCCCACAAAACACTGAAAAAATGTATCATCTGTCAGTATTGTTTTAAAATGACATTGTCTTCAGAAGAAAAGTGTCGTCTCTGTCTGCTGTATCTCCCCAGCAAAGGTGGAAGTGATGTGATTTTATTCTGATTTTGTGATTGTAAAACCTGAAGGTTGGGTTGAGGTCTCTGAGACATCTAGCGTCAACAGCAGACACTGTGGTTTGTAAGAAACCTGCAATAACAGAGCATCCTAACATACTGCCTCACAGTGCGGTACGCTGGCTGCTCAGCAGATGACAAAAAACACTCTACAGAGGATCATTAACACAGCACAGACAAATCATTGGCTGCCCCCATATCTCACAAAATATCACAAATGCCAGCTATCTCTCTAGAGCCCAAAACATTGTCAAAGACTGCCCTCACCCTGGCCACTGTCTGTTTGAACTGCTGCCCTCAGGAAGGCGCTATAGGTCACCGAGGACTGGAACAAAAAGAAAACTGTAGACTGTGCAATAATCATGTGCAATCTATGCACTCTTACTGTGATATGAAAGGTGTTTTTTCTTTTTATGAACGTGTTTCTTATGCACCCAGTGGAGTGGTACTATGCATTTTGTTGTAGTACAACACAATGACAAAAGGCTTTCTGTTCTATTCCTATAAAGTCTAAATTATATATCTTTCTTTTTCTCATTCACATTTACACCTCAAACAATTTACAATATCCAATATACCTCAACTAATGTTTTTGGGCTGTGAGGGGACGTCGGAGTACCTGAAAAAAACGCAGCTCAGGCACGTAAGGTCTGCAGAGTTGGTGACAATGCTCTGTATGATTGTCAGTTACTTCATCAATATAATATAACCACTTGAAATTTATAGAAATTTTTAATTGTAATTGTTGTAATTCAGCACTGTGTTTTTATAACCCACCTCAAATCAAAACTTTTAATAGAAAACAATATGAACATGTCCCACCATTACTTTTTAGAGGATCTGTCTGACAGGGATTTCCCACAGTCTTTGTCCACGTCCCAGAAAAGTATTAGCATGCTACCATTGATCTTTGTTCTTCCACTGGATCTGTCCGTTTATAATTTCAAACCCATAGTATCCTTTTCCGTTCATCAAAGGTGGAGGGGATTATCGCTTTACTTTTTGGAATTTTATATTCTGATATCTGTTGAGCAAAGGCTAAACCCCTCTCCTGTCCCCTTCTCTGTGATCCATGCACACAGCACTATTGGCCCCTGTGTCACGACTCTTGACACCCCCAAGTGATGTCATTCCTTTGGCCCTTAGGCAAATCGACCTTCTGGAGGCATGGACACAGGAAGCCTCTGTTGGACACTGTTTGCATGTGTCTCCCTCACATGTGTACATGTTGGTCTGTGTGTGCGTGTATATGTGTGTGTATGTGTGTGTGTGTGGGGCCCACTTTCACACAGGACCCACTACTATCCGATAATTAGATTGTATTAATCTCTAATTAAATTATCAGAATTCTATTCCACATTATGACTAATGGAGAACATATACAATTACACACACACACACACACACACACACACACACTCTTCTCAGCACTGTGGCAACAGCAGCAGGCTGGGAAGCTGACCTTCGACCCCTGCAGAGGTCAGGTCAGCATGGCAATCATGTCTGTTGTTTGAAAAGGAAGACATGTGGGCATCTGGCTTGAAACAAGGATAGTCTGTCACATGTTGTGTAGACACAAAACTTATTTCGGCCACTCTACTAATTAGCGAAATCAGAAGGCAGGAGGATGCAACTGCCAGTTTTTTGCAGAATTTCACCAATCAGGTGGTAAATGTAGATAATGTAAGTAGAGATGTGACTAGATGGAAGCATGGATTTGATCTGCATTGAATCACTGCTTACTACTGCCACCTGTCCGTCACATCAGTTCCCACCAATCACCCTTTCCCATATCCCCCCTCACCCATCAGAACACACACATGCAGGCAAGCACACACTGAGAATGAGGAAAAGTGAAAGATGGAAAGAGAGGGACTCTTTTAGTAAAATGGTGTCAGTGTAAGAAGTATCAATCAAAGTGACAGACACAAGTTACACAACTAAAGACACACACACACACACACACATACATAAATGCATACACAGCCACACACTCTGTCTCTGTCTCTCTCTGTCATGCACCCATGCAGACATATAATTACTCCCACCACCACCAAACTGCACAAGATACACACACACTCACACTCTCCTGCTTTCTCTCTGTCTCACACACAGACTCACACACACAGAGGCAGGCAGTGTGAGTATGAGTGATGGTTGCAGCTCGTGTCTATCCATTACAGAGGTCTGGCTGCAGACAGGTGAGCAGGCTGATACATGAGGAGGGCTTTATCTGCACTCACCGAATCCCCACGCCGTCTCATTCAGTGGCTCGCAGCATTAACAGCCCCTGACCACCTCCCACCCCCTTACACACACATGCACGCACAGACACACACACACACACACACACACACACACAATTCCCTTCCTCAAAGAAAATATTTTTTTTTTCAAATGCAGGAACACTTTAAATATAATTTCATTGTCAGAATTTGATATTAATGGCACTGGAGGGGAGAAACATGAGGTGGGTGTTATCTGTGCTCCACACCGGACCCATCACTCACAGTTTTCTTTAACTGGTAATTATACGCTGGAAAAGATTGTTTTTAAAGAATATATTTATGTGTGCAGTTTGAGAAAATAAATAAATAAAAAAGTTTAATTACTGTTTAAATTCAAATAAAAGTACAGAGGCAGATAGTATTTATATGCTGGGTGTCACCTTCACATGGCAGTGAAACTAGACTTTTCAAAATGATGTTTATAAGCTTTTTACAGCTTTTGCTTCAATAAATACATAAATCAATGCTCATCTTAGAGCGATTTATGTAGGAATTTATACACATATTGAGGGAAACTCAATTCTGAAGAAAGTATTAACAAAAATGTATTGGATTGAATTATTTTGATGTTTAGATGATTATAGATTAATCATAGATGATTATATGTTACTTTTAATTACTAATTCCTGTACTACTAACTGCTGGTAGGCTATGTGAGGGTCTCTCATGTCTGATGACAAACTATTCATCTTTATTTCATTCTTTACTGCGGCTCCAGCTCAATGTATATGATTCAAATTAGTACTTAGTGTAAATACTCAAAAGTCATACTGCGAACTTGTGTGACGCAGTCACTATGTAACTTAATAGTTTATCAAGCACCTTTTTATAGTCTAGGTAAAATGAACTATGGTGTGTTTGCCCAATAAGTTCAGTTTGTCCAGGCTGTGTGTTTTGCAGTCACACATTGCATGACTGGCTGTCATTATATTTTCTTACATAACTAGTGGTCCTACACATTGATCACACATGGATTTCCTACATCATGTTGTGCACTTGCAATACCCATATTTAATACCTACCTTGATTCTAGTGGTCCAGTACATGAAGGGATCCTGGGCGCTAAGAAGGCCTAACAAGGCTTTAGATGAACGCCTGCACGCTCAGTGTATAGTTTTTAAACAAGAGCAGGCCCAACCAACACACTACAGAAAAGTTAACCAAGCTCCCAATGGGCTGTGCAGCTGGTGTAGCAATAAGGATAAGTAGGAATGAATCTCTAAGACTCGAGTATAACCAATACTACCAGGAGCAAGTTCTGAATTACCATTATTTTCATTCAGGGTGAATGAGCATCTTTACATTTCTCTTGGCACTCCTACAGTCAGCTTCATGGTGAAATGTGTCACAAAATGAAAGGTACGATTAGCTACACTGACTTAGAAAATAGATTGTTGGAAAGTCTTGATTTTTTCTGAGAACATTTTCCCCCTGAGGTGTGTTGAGCATCTTGAAGCTGGAACACAGGGAGGGTGGAAAGAGTTAAAATGAGCAGACAGTCATCACTTTAATCTTCATAATGGAAGCTAAAGAGAACTAATGATACCTTTTCTTTTACTCCTCCCATACCTCCTTCCATCCTTTTGTCCTTCCCCATTTCCACACCTCCATCCTTAACCCCCTGACCCTACCTTCCTCACTGCCTCTCTGGGTTCCACTTTCTCTTTTTTTCTCTTAAGTCCTTCTTCCTGTTTTTATTCACCCCACTCCCCATCCTTGATCGTTCCATCCCTCCCTCCTTGCCTCAGCTTTTTCTTTATTCTACCTTTTCTACTTGCATCTCTACATTCGTTCTCTCCTCGGACACAGCCGAGGTGTGTGTGTGTGTGTGTGTGTGTGTGAGGGCTGTAGCTGTCCATGACAGTGACTGATAGCCAGCCGTGGTAAATGATGCAGAACTTTCTTTAATAGGAGATACAAGAGGTGGTTAAAAATCCTGCCTAATGGAGAAATATGACACAGGAAGGAAGATGAAGGAAAACGTAGACAGAGCAAAAGAAATTATGTAGAGAAACATCTGTAATGAAAGATGCAGCAGAGGACAGACGACAAGAGCAAGAGGAGAGAGATGAGCAGAGGAGGGGAGGGTATAAAGGAGAACTGGAGGACATGTTTTTGGATCAAACTTAAATCAAGTCAAGCTCAAACATCTTGGAAATGCTACTGTGAAAATATGGGATGTGCCAAAGTAAGCAGGAAAGCTAAAACTTTAAGCACAAATTAACCACTAGATGGCAGAGTAATAATGCATTGAGCCTGTTGGTTCAGTACATGATGAGCTCAGATCACCTCAGGCGGATGTTATTGCCAGGTCAGTACTGACGTCCAAACTGCTCAAGCCCTAAAAACAGAGACTTTTGGAAACAATGCTGGCCCTGTGTCACTTTGAAAACCTCAGGGTTGCATTGCAGTCTGGTCGGAGAGAAGCAGAGACTTTTGGAAAAGACAATGCAAACACCCATGTTCGCTTCCTTATGTGATCTTATCAGTCACAAAGTATCCTTCCCAGATTCTTCATGAGCTGCAGGAGTTACTCACAGTTGATGCCATCAAGATACTTACTTGTCAAATCATAAAGTAACTTCACCTACTGTGTGTGTGTGCCTCGTGCACATGAGAGCATGTCTTGTGCATGTTTTGGAGCTGGGCTGATTGGCCAATCCCATCCCAGTATCAGCCTCCTGACAACCCTCCCCCACACTAGATCTTAGGCTAAATCCACATTATGTGTCAGTTTTAAACCTCAATCCAGATGAGGGATTTAGCTCCATATCAGAGACAATATACGTTCACATCGCGTTCACGATCACACAAACATCGTCCGACATGATACATGTCAAAAAGCACAGGTCAACAGGAGGAGATCAAGATAAAGATTTAAGGTAAAATAAATAGTAATAAAAAGAGAACAATTAGGTAATAAATAGACATTTGATACATGTGTTATCATGCAATAAGCACAGCCATAAAATATGTAATTTACAATGACTACTGTCTGAGTTTAGTAGCCTGATAGCAGAAGGAATGAAGGATTTGGAGTACCAGTTAGTTCTCCTCGGAGGTACTCATGAGACAAGACATGATCAGGTTGGCTGATACTATTCCTTGCCTTCTTTTTCACCTGATTCCCCCTCAGGGAATATAAGTCTCTATGCTTGACTCCAATCATCTTGGAGCAGAGCTTGACAACAGGCTAATCCATTTAACAACAAATAAAATACATTTTAAAAGATCTTCGATAAATGAACAATACAAGTTACTCAAGATTTAGTTATTGAAAGAGTTCAGCTTCCTCATCAAATGGATTCTCTGTTGTCCACGTTTGACTATAGACTCAGTGATTATATCAAACTTAAATTGAAAGTCAAAAACTGTTCCAAGATACAATTTATACAACTCCAATCTGGACGTGTATGACGCTAGCTTTAGGTTCAGTGTACCATTTAATAAATTTGGGTAATGCAGGATCCTAATCAGACTCTGAACCCTGAAGCACAGATAAGAGGACAGTGTCATCAGAAAACTTAATAAGAAACCTGGTGCAAACACAGCAAACCCAGGTTATAGGATTAGAGGTGTATTTATTCCAACATGACTGAAATGTACTGCTTTTTATAATGACATGCATCCACTACTGTCAGTATGGATGTAATTGTGTGTGTGATTGTGTGCTCCTCTGATGGGATATCTCCCATTCATCTCCTTCAGCCTTATTTTAATACAGGAAATCAAAAAGAAGGAAAGAACAGCCTATTCTCCCGCATGAAAAACTGTTTAACGGCTGTGATGTGGATAAAGATATGAGGACATTTGGATCACAGCAGTGCTATTGTTCCTGATTTGCATGACGAACCACTGACACACACACACACACACACACACACACACACACACACACACACACACACACACACACACACACACACACTCTTTATCAACATACTGATCAGCTTGACCTGAATGGCAGATTGAAAGGGTTTTGTATTACTCTTCTATGATGTTAAACTGAGAAAAAGCACATTTGAAAAATAATTATTAAAATCAAAGCATTTAATTAACTGTTTATTCAATACAAAATCATTATTCAGTGGACATCTGTCTTCCAGTTCCTTTTTTTAACTGTCATGTTCAGACTTTCTTCCACCAAGAACAGCAGAATCCCTCCATGCCCACAATTCTAGAAACACTAGAAATGCTGCTGGATGAAGGCCAGTGGATTATAGACCCATCACAAATTGTCAGCACCACCCTCAGACCAGACCTGTAACTCTGGTCCAACAACTTGTGAGTCATCTACTTCCTAGTGACAGTACCCTGGGAGGATGCTGTTGATGAAACGAATGAGAGGAAAAGGCTGTGGTAAGCAGTGATGACATCTGAGGCAGAACAGAAACCAAAAGTTTGCCCCGTGGAGATCTGCTGCAGGAGTTTTATTGCAACATCCACCATCAGGAATCCATAGACAAGCCCTGCACCTGTTGAGTTTCACACAATAATGGAACCCGAGGCAGACAGTTTGTGATTTACAGTGATTTAATCCAAACTCAGATGGAATGAGGGTAGATGTGGCGAGTCAGGCTGGTGGAGAGTTGTTGGACTGGTGTCCTGAATCTTTGCAGGTTGAATGAAGTGGTGAGGACGAGGCAGGCTGGAGGCTGGTGCACCTGAAGCACAGGGGAATATGATCAAAAATCTAAGAAAGGCAAGGCAAAAAACATTCAACGGTAAACCGAACGAACTGGCCGAGACTGGAAGGTGGAGCCGGGTATAAATACTGCAGGAGCTTGATAGTGAAGGGTGGCAGGTGTGCAGCTGAAGTGCTGCAGTGTGATCGTAATCCAGGGAGATCCTTGTCGCTCCGCCCACGCACAGACAGGACACACAAGAAACACAAGGGAGGGGGAAACACAGTGGAGACACTAGAGAGAAGGGACCGCGGAGTACAACAGCACCAGACCGTAAAGAAAATATCAGAGACTGCAGCAATGGCTCTGTACACAACTGATGATATGTCCCCAACACTGGAGGTTACCAACATCTACTCGTGAACCATGACATATGAAAACTACTGCTAAAATTACACAAAAATACAAGCTTGCTTATTTCTATAAAAGCATAGCAAGAAAACAATGCTTCTGAAGGTCACCGACCTCAGACCTCTTGAAGGTGATAGAATGGTCTATTCAAACAGATAAAGGACACTAAGGGCATGTCAGGAAAATGGAGCACAGCCTGGAGACAAAGCAGCCCACAAACAACAGAAGCAGTTGAAATGAGAAAATGTGGAGATACCCACGGCTAGTCAGCCTCCTTCAGGTTTGGTTTTGGAGGTTTGGAGCCCAAGATAGTGGACCATGTTTAAAAAATGCATGCACACATTTTCCAGAGGTAGATATATCCCATGGGTCAATCTTGCAAAAACATTAGGTCCTTCATTTCCAATAATGCAACAAATGCTTGGTTGATCCCCCCCCCCCACTCCTCACCATTAGTCGTAACTCAGGCGTTCCAAAATCAAGGTAGCCCTGATGCCATCATTCATCATCATGACGTCGTTATTTTGTAATTCATGTTCACATTGTGCTTTTATAGAGCACATTAGCAAACTTAAAAGAAATATATCATATTTCAAAATAATTGTCACACAGTTCATGTGACATCTTTGGGGCGAATGAGCTTTTGGGAGTGTGTGTGTATCTTGTATCTTGTATGTGTGGTGTGGGATTCTAACAAGGCCTGAGACTTATGGATCCCCTGGGTTTTAATTCCAGTTTAATAAATATACTGGAAAGTAAAGAGGGAGCAGATACAACATAGAACCTTTCTGTGTGTGCACAGGTTGCATATGCATGCATCTCTCTATATATATAGAGAGAGATGCATGCATGAATATGCAAGAACAGACAGACAGATAAAAGCAGGACAGAGTAAACACACCCTAGATTTGAAGATATGAAGTCAAAGTCTGATCCATCCTGAAAATTATAACTTGGTAACTCATTAACTCCTGTCCTACTTCCTGGAGCGATCCCAACCAATATGAATACATACAGAGAGCAGTGTATTCAGCAACACTGGCATTCATCTAGAGCCGGAATTTCCCACAGCAAAAGATGTTGAATTATTATAGCGTGAGATAAATCATTCTTCTTGAATTCAACTCATTACTTTGCTCAATAGAAGAACAAGAAAAAACACCCATGTCCTTCAGATCACATCCATTATCAGAATATATTATAGAATTTACTTAATTTTCAGAATTGTATTCTTCAAAGGAAAAAAAATGTGTTGCTGTTTTTGAAACCGATATGACAACGTACTCTTATTGAACTGCTGACATTTTGGATGAGCATGTGGATTCGGAGTGTAATTAAAATTGGAATTGATCGTAAGGTTGGTCTGCAGGATTACACAAAAAAACTGAGCAGATTTTCACGAGGAACCCATTTGATGTTGGTGCAGATCTTGACTTACAGGAGGATCTTTTAGAGCTACACAATGTGGTAAGGGGTCCTAACCAAGTGTCCAAATGTGACAGCTTGGGAGTGGTTTCATTTTGTGATTTCACAGAGTGGCAGAGTTCTTGCCGATCATGTGCAGTTTAAGATAAATTGGGGGGGTTGGGCTGGTGATTGGGGTCTCAAGAGCTCATGCAAAAAACATCACAGCCACGTTCATGTTCACGCAGACACTGCACAAGCTCTCGCATCTATGCTATAGCCCAAGGGGCGCGAGATGAGATCAGGTATCGCAGGTTCACGCTGATCTTGTCTCGTACCCTTTAGGTGAGAGCTTGTGCGGTGCGTGCACGTAAATGTGAGGAGATGATGAGTGACTTTTCAATTTTGGGTGAACTATCCCTTTATGTTACAACTGAATCTGGTCTGGAGTCAGCTTTAGTTGACTGTTAATTTCATAATATGAAGTAAATTGCTTCACATTTTATGACTTCAGCCAAGATCCTCAAAAGCATTGTATGTACAGTGTTGTACAGTGCGTGTGTGTTTTTGTATGTCAGTGGGAGGGGCTAACCACAGCACTTGTTGCTCAGCCCTCACAGGTGGAAACAGATGACGAAGTGACTGTGGACAGGAGGGAAGGAAGAAATGTGAAGGGAAAGAATACATGAGGATAAAGGGCAACAGGACAGTGAGATGTAAGTTCACAATGTCGATTTGTGGCTGAAAAGCTGAATTCAGGAGTTTTGAAGAGGCTAAAAGTTGATTCTGAAATCTGCAGAACTCAACGTCTGCCAGAGGGAGACAACAGCTCCACATCCATTTCAATCAGGTGAGACGAGCAGTGCAGCCCTGAGGTGTTTGTACTTTACATTGTGTGTTACTCTGAAACTGTATCCAGTCTTACTATATGATTGATACAGTAACTTTTCATATTAAGATTTGACATCACAAAACATATAATCTTATTAATGCAAAGCTTTGTTGAACATTAAGCCAGTGCTTTACAACTTCTTTGGGTCGAGACCCCTTGAAAAGAACCAGAAGAGTCAAGTTGGGGTTCTCACGTTTCAGATGTCTTCAGTAGCTGTTCCCCATCTCGTCTACTTGTGTGGTTCAAACTGTTAAAGGCTCAAAATAAAATCATTCAATATTTCACCAAAGAAAGTAGAGAAAGGAATCAAAGAAATTACATCAGAAGGTTTTCCTCTTTTCTACCATCTCACATTCCCTCACTTTTATCTTGAACCCATTGGACTTAACCAATGAACTGTATATAAAGCAATAAAAACTAGCTCCACATCAACCAAAAATGCTGCCCAAGCATGATTCCAATTTCATATAGGAAACATATTTTATTGCAGAACTACTGTCGGCCCATAGTTTCCCAAAATATATTTTGTGACGCTTCTGTAGCTTAACGTTTTGTTGTATTTGACTCTGAATGCTGAACTAAATGATCGGACACTTCTTCCACTTCATAAATCTACAATACTGCTCAGCTGGAACAAGATATTTATCAAGTTATAGGTAACAAAGCAAATACGGTGTGGGTCGTTTTTGACCAAAGCATGAGTATTTTGCGTTCAGACATGCACCAACACTGATTAAGCTCCTGACATTCTCCAGAGGGGCTGCACGTGAGAACAAACTATCAGAGTGAAAGGTTCTGGACTTTCTCTGGAGCATCTCCTGCAAGCTCCCTCGAAACAACTCCAGAGAACGTCTGAATAAGCCCATGTGAATCCATGTGCAAATACATTCAGATTATCTGCGTAGTTTCGATTTGCTTGGGCCTGATCCTGAACCTTGAATCTAGTCTTGTAACTTATTAGCTATGTTGCACCATTAATTTTTATCCAACCTGCCCTGTCAAGATTATAAACTGCTGTACACTAGAAACACACATGCACGGACATGTCCTGCGGAGAATTTCTGCAGGATCGGGTCTGGACTTTCTCCTAAGTTCTTGTTTCACACAAAGCAGCAAAGGGTTCTCTACTCAGACATGTTCACAACAGCAACTAACTCTCCACAGTATTCATGTGGTGCAGCGGACAGAGGGGGAAGTCACGTATTAATGAAGTTTTTGTTTACAGCACATCTACAACAGTTTCACTTCTTATCACCACAAACTCTCCGTCACATCTTCACCAGTGTGTCCTACGTGTGTGACAGCACTTTTTCATCCTGGGATAATTCTTTTCTTTTTGTTTGTTTTGTGTCTGTCATCGATCGTCAGAGCCCCTCCAGCTGAACCAGGGAGAGTTAATTGCCACAGCCGAGTCTCGTAGGCCAATTTCTCTCCCTGGATCCAAAAGGCAGCAAGAAAAGAAGATGGAGAAAGAGAAACACACATGGAAGAGACTGAACACAGCTGAGCTGCCAAGACTTTCAATTACTAGTTTTGAGTTTATATTGCTTGATTTGGCAGATTATAAACAAGTTGAAATCTGAGTGGTTTGTGTCTGGTGGTGTTTGGGAGACCCCGGTGGCAACGTTGTCTACGACAGTGACGCCCAACGTGGGGACCAACACAGCCAGAGAAACTCACCTGCAGTTTGAGATGGCGCTGGTTCGTATGTGGCCATGTACAAGGAACAGGCAGTGGAGAGCAGACGGCAGCTGGAGACTTTTCAGAGGCAGGCGGAGAGAGGCCTGCTCCTGCTCCTGCTCCTGCTCCTGCTCCTGCCTCTCAGATGGCGGTGAAGCCGGCTGCGCCCGCTCCTGGTTCCACATCGGCTGTGTGGCCAGGAAACACAAGCACTTTACAAACACACTTGTACACACTCGCCAATCCATTAGTCTGCTCTGCTATACATTTCTCTTTCTCAGCACATGTACATATTAACTGCTGTGAGACACACACAAACTGTGCTGAGGAACACACACACAAAAAACAAAGCTATTCAGATAAAGACAGGCAGGTGAACACACACAGTGACTGTGTGTTGAAGATTTATTCCCAGCATATATATCTGATTCTCTTTCCCTACCTAACTTTTTTCTATTTTTTTAAATTCTAACTCTTTTTATCCTTGTGCCCTGCTCTCCTCAGCCCTCTGTCTGTCCACATACATCCATCATGACGGATTCATCTTCCAGCTGGTGGCAGCTGCCCTTTCTGAGGAAACAAACATCCCAGCCCAAGGTTATGAACGTGATCCCTGAAGAGATTGACTCCAATGCTACCACTGGCCAGCAGGGGTCTGGGGCAGCAACTGGTGCCGCAGAGGTCTCTGTGATCGACTCAGAGCAGGCCAACCGACTGGAGAGAATCATAGATAAAACGACGGCCAGCAAGGGGTGCCATGTTAAGGTGTCGCGCTCCGGAAGGTTCAAGGAGAAGAAGAAAGTGCGAGCCACGTTGGCAGAGAACCCAGAGATGTTTGCAGAAGTTGGCCCTGCGAGGAATGACAATAAGAAGGCGAGGAAGTGACATGACACGCAACTTCTCCAAAGATTAGCATAGATGCACACACAAAGAGGTGGTAACATAAACTGAAACTATTGTTCTGCTCATCCTCAGGTTCATAATTTGTGTTATTACTCGAGAAGGATTGCCGCTCTTCATTACTCTAATGTTCAGAAGATGCACCACTTTCCTTATAATGCCCTTTGCTATTGTTGCTCTTTTCAGCCTGAGTGAGCATTAAGCCCAATTCATGCTTCATGCGACACAGACCACAAGAGCTGGGATTGGTCCGCACGGTAGCATCGTATGTCAGGCAGACTAACCGCCATTTTTGAATTGAGTTGAAAGAACAAACACGGACCACATCTGTATTTTCAGAGCAGAAAAGAAAAATCAATCGCTCTTCAACATCCATCAGCTTCAACTCCAACATGAACGGCTTGGTGTCATTGTTCTGCTGTAAACAGAGACGCCAGAGAGTTTTTAAATAAGTGGACCAGAAACAGAAGACACTCAACACCAGCAAGGAAATTATACCGCCACTAGTGTTTTGGCAGTGTGATTGCAGTCTCACACACTCCTACACACAACTATGAATACGTGGCTACATGTCTCCTTTTGGAATCTCCTCAGTAATATTCTCATAAAACCTGTTTCAAGTTACACTAAGAAACAGAGGAGAAGTGTGAATCGTGCCTAGTTCATATCTTCATAGAGCCAAAGTGAGACTAGAACTTCCACTTTGTAAAATCCCATTTGAAACTGCACTAATAAATAAAAATCCAACCTTGGAACAGAGCTCTTCCCACAGTCTTAAATCATTGTTTTCAATATTAGTGTTACCTGCCTTAAAAGAACACAATTTCCCATGAACATCGGAGTGAAGAGGCGAGCCCCGTTTTTTCTGTGTCAATAATTATTGTTGTAATTATGAATTTTAAAATTGACAGCATCTGCTGTAGCGGAGCTGAGCAGTGAACTCAACGCTTAAAGCAGCTATGTGTTTGGCAGGTTTAGCTGATGATAGCCAGCGTGGGCATTAACAGAACCAGATTTCTCAGCAGAAACATTGCGGTTTCAGCATGAACGTCTTCCCTTTGCTTCTATCACTTTTTTGCTTCTACTTTCCTACAGTGTCCGGTCTGCACTAAAAAGCAGACCTGCCCAGAGAGCGTAGTAAACACAACGATGGCCGAACGTCTTTACAAGCGACCATCACTCACTCAACAAGTTCAGCGGCAGCAGATCACCTTTTAAGAGGTTCTGTTCAGTTACAGAGGACAGCTCAGATGTGATGTCACGGCCCTTTCACTTCAGGTGAAGGGGAGAAATTAGAGGAACTCCGTCTTCAGGCAGGTCCATGCACATCCACACACTTACTGCCATCAAATGGTAAATGTATACAGAGCTTTTCTACTATTGATGGCCACTCTACGTGCTTTACAGTACAGTTCTGTCATTCACCCTCACATTCGCATAATGCATCTATGTGCAGCACTTTCTCAAATACAGTACCAACACTAGTAATTTGTTGTTCAGTATCTTGCCCAAAGACACTTCGGCATGTAGAATGGGGGGGATTAGTGTTGAACCACCAGACTTCTGGTATTGAACGGGCCGCTCTACCCCCTGAGCCACAACAAAGGTTGCAGAATTTGATCCTTCCATGTAAAAAAAGTTCATAGTGGCTGTGCTGTATACTGGAGGGTTTCTTTAACTAATGGTCACTCTGTTCTGTCACAACAAGAAGCACCGGATCATTGTGACTGTACTTTGTTAAGAATGGACTCTGTGACTGGACCTCTCCAGCTCCTGGAAGACTGCAACTGTCTAAATTGATTTTAATGAGGTACATGTATATATTTAGTTATTACATATTAACCAATTGTATTGGTGGACGGCTAATGTCTGGGTAAATGTGCAATAAAGTTCTTTGAAATTAAATTCATGAGTTTGTGATAACATATCAAAGAAGAGTCATGTTGTTGTGTCATTACTAGACCGGCCTCTTCAAACACTCCCTCAGATTACTCATTTGAGCTCCAGACCAAAGTGGTGTTATCTACATTTATTGTTAGAATCATGAATCATTCCTTATTCACTATCATTGATGTGCTTCACTTTTTACCAGCTACATATGTCACCAACTAGCCATGTCACCCTGTCACCCTGTCATGAGGCTTCTAGAGCTATTTATCTTTTCTGTTAAAAAAGTAGTGAAACTGGATTACCACCCAAAGTGAGCAAATTATTAAGCACAACATCAAGTGTCATAATATGCAATATGGAGTAAGTGTACTTTATTTATTACCTGATCTTGATGCACCTGCCTCAAAACCTAGTTTTTACTTTGATTATTTTAGTTTTGTGTTTATGTTGTGAACGAAATCATGAATCAAATCATCCATCATATTACCACAACAAGCACAAAGTAATGTAGAGCTGAGCATATCCAAAGTGTACATATAGAAGGTGTGTGCTGCCACAGCCTTAATAGGTCTGAAGTTACTTTTATGCAGATGTTTATCTTATGATATCATTTGGGATAATAGATCATTAATAACCTCTTTTAATCTGAGTGATGTCAGCCCTATCATGATGTAATAAGTGTCACTTCACTGCTCCAGCTGTTGATCTGGTGACGATGACTTTGGATCACATTCATAAAACAATTCACGGGGACACTTCTGCATGTGGAATGTGGGAGTCAGGAATCAAACCGCTAACCTCCTGGTTAGTGTACGATCCGTTCTTCCTCCCTATCTACAGTATCTCCATGTCCTCTACACTTTGCAGTAAATGACCAACACAACGCTGGACTCCAACTACATCACAGCAGTCAACGTGCACACAGTGTTGCCCAGCAGAGGGCGACCTTGGCCCATCACTACATCCCCAGCCGGTCAAATAATAATATCTATAATAATATAGCACATCTCAAAACAAAGTTACAAAGTGCATCACAAGTAAAAAGACACAAGTAACAATCTTTAAAACAGACAAAGAATAAAAACGCTAAAATTTAGGCATGACCTCCCAATACGACAACAATACTCGGTCAAATCAGGGAATGCAATACGATAAAAGACACTTTCTGTTTGGATTCTGGCTTAAATGAGGACAAAAATGCAGAAGCTCTGTTTTGTTTCATTTTATGTCAATGTTGAAAACCATTGACTATAATAAATACATTAAAATAATAATAAAAACAATAAAAATACATGTATTCATATGCAAGAGTCAGTTATGAGCTATCAGCAGTGCAGTGATAATAAAACACTGCTACACAATGTTCGTGAACGCATCACTGTAATGATCAATCACCTCATCAATACACACAGAGGTGCTGTGGTCACTCAAAACCACTGGGGGGCGTCCTCACCATGTACAGTCTATGTAAAAAAAAAACTCCCCACATTCCAGTACCTCAGCATTACAATGATACTGATTAATAAATGATGCCATCTAGTGGTCAGGGACAAACACACACATACCTTATACTTCTACTACTGTCACTACTGTTACTACTAAAAAATTAAATAATAGAAATGTGTCATCTCAAAACTGTTTTTCTGTCACAGTTCATTCACTAATTGTTGTTTTTAAGATCTCGACCTTTCAATGTGAAGTGCCTTGAGATCATGTAAGTCATGAGTTGGCACTTCACAAATAAAATTGAGTTGAATTTAATGTCCAATCAATTCAGACCCTGCAAGAAGCTGCAGAAGAGTTGAATTATTGCCTTTTCTACAAAGATCTTCAAAAAGACCTGGTAGTCCCTCACAGGTGGAGATAAATGATATTTCAAGCAGTTCATTGTCTTCAACTCACATCACTGGTGTCTTTATTGTTATATTATATGGGGGGGTGGCGCAGTCCAGGGAGAGCCGACCTGGGAACCGGAGGGTCGCCGGCTCAAGTCCCCCGCTGGAGCAAACTGGTGGCTGGTGAGCTGCCGAGTTGCACCTGAGCAAGGCACCGAACCCCCAACTGCTCTATGGGCACCATAAAATGCCCTGCTCTCCCTCTGTAATGCGTGTGTGTGTTGTGTGATCTGAGGGAGAGCAAGGTAATAAATTTCAATTGTGTGTAACTTACTGTGCATGACTTCATGACAATCTTAATCTTAATATTCACTCAGTGATCCATCACAGAGCCAGGTGGAGCACACAGTCAACATGGAGACACTGTAAATTGACCATGTGACAGTGACTTTTTACACCATATAGCAAAAATTCAAACTACTCCTTTAACAATGACTTCCTCATCCTGGCACTGCACAATTTTTTATAATATAATGTAATATAATATAACATATGAATATATAATGAATGAATGATAATATAATGAATGAAAACATAATGAAGGTCTTTGGATTCAGTCATGGTTCATCTACAGTTTGCAATCAACTTAATCCTTTTCTGCATATCTTTGGACTGTGGGAGAAAGTACCCAGAGAAAACCCACTACCAAGCCTGAACATTGAATGTTTAAGAGCAGAGTCACTGGATGAAGCTGAAACATTTGAGAAAATTCTCTCATTAAACCTGGGAGAACTGTAGGAGTGTGTTAAAGAAAGGTAGGTCAAAGTATCAGCTGAGAAGACGATTCATTAAGAGCAACAGAAAACTCTTTTCATGCACCTTCATTGTCTGTATGTCTCTATTTCTCTCAGGTTTTCATTCATTAGTACTGGACATTTAGGATTCAAAGAGAATAGAATTAAATAAGATCTATAATAGTCACGTTTTTGTAGAATTATTCTTCAAACTACATTTCTTTTATTTGAAACAGTCAAGTGTGATTGTTCGATAAACACGTTTCACTACAGCTTGTTTTTCACTGTTTCAAATATCTCCTGTATGTTTTTTTTAATTGATTTTTTGAAATGAACCACACACAAAGAAAGGACACGAGGCACAGGGTCCGTTTTCTCATCTTTTAATAACACATTCATATCTATGCTCTGTTTTGTTTACAAGGAGTTTAAAACAGGTGTTGATGAGGACTAAAGGAATCAGGCAGGCAGAAGGTGAAAGTCCATATACAGTGAAGACCGACGGTGCCGCCTGGTGAAGGGAGGGAGACTCGGCACCTCTCACGTTGCACCTGAAGTCCCTGGGACATGCAAGAGTCAAAAACACGGCTGCACGTTGAGGCTCATGGAGATTGTGATTTTCAGTCTTGAGGCAGAGGCCAGATGATCGGATTAAAGGTGTCAGACTCCAGCTCTGTGCAGCGTGAGAACAACAGACATGCCTCAGGGGTCCTCCCTCCTTCCACATGCAGCGGCGGCACAGTCGGCAGAAAACAACAGGTCCTTTTGCTTTTTGAAACAACTCATCAGAAGTGAAAATAGATCATCGATCAGTGTAGCAGGTCCTCGCAGGGCGCTCTAACTGTAGAAAAAGAAAACGCTAAATGCACCCAAACATAGTGGATACAATCTGCTGTCATTAAAAAGAGAGAGAAATTAGAAATAAAACATGAAGGATAATTTGAGTTTTTTTTAAGTGTAAGTTTAATGAAATAAAGAAAAGAACATGTAAATTGAATGAAGAAATCTCATTTATGTTGGATTTTTAAGAACATTTTAAACAGATGGTAAGCTTTCGTCTCCCCCTGTCACTTTTTTTTATTCCATTTCGTAATCCTTTCAAGAACAACTAAGAATGAAGAAAGAAAACAAAATCATCTTTGGAAGAAGTAAAAGATTTTTCCTTTAATAGACTATCCACTACAGTATATGGAGATGCCGCTACCCAGTTATTCATTTACCTATACTTCTTTCGAGCAACTGTTTTTTTTTTTGTCGTTTTTTTTATTTAATTTTTGTCCTTTTTCAAAAAAAAATTTACCATTTACCTATTTTTTTTCCTAAGAGGTAGATCAACAAAACAATTACATGGTTACAGGTGTCGTGCCCCTTGATTCAGAAGGTGAAATCACAGGGAGGGACGGAGCTGAAAGAGGATTGTGGGTAATTTTAGTAGTCGGAGGCAGGTATAAAAGACTGTGGCGTTAAGTTGTGATACAAAGTGAGGTTACTGACTAGAATCAGCTTTTAACAGCAGATTTGTGAAATAGAAACTGTTAATACCTCGTCATGATTGGCCCACACCTGGACCAATGGGGTCACCTAAATCCTACCCGACACGTGAAGAACGTCCTCGTCCCAGCCGCCCTCTACCCTGCACCACAATGTGTCCATATTGGGGTTTTTGTCTTCTTTTTATTTGTTGTTTTTTTTTTTTTTGTCATTTTATTTAATTAACTCATTTATTTTTACAGTCCCATCTCTTAGCTGGAGACGTAAAATTTCAAATACCGAAAAAATAAATTAAAGAGTGGAAAAAGAAAAAAAAAAAATGGCTGTAACAGAGACTGTCCGTCCATTCTACATCTGTCCGACTGTTTGCTCGTCTCGTTTGTACTAAAGAAAAGAAAAGAAAACAATCTTCTAGCTGAGTTTGCTTATGCTCTGAGGTAGCGTTCCTAGTTATGTGTCAAGAGGTTGTTTTTTTGTCTCATCTCAGTATTGTGTCCCCCTGCCGGGTCAGATCTGTCGAGACTCTGAGCCCGTTTCTGCAGAGGAACGGGGGCGATACGTTTCACGGAGGAGTTTGCGTTGTTTTATGCTCCTCACTAGATTTTGAAAACTGTCCGTCTGTGTTGATTTCTCTCTGTCTGTCGTCTGTCAGGCTGAGCTACATGCTGCAGAGCTTCTAAAGCAAAGCTGCGCTCTGCTGCCGCAAACTAGAAAATCAGCAAGATGGTTCACCCTGAAATTCTTGAATTATCAAGACCCCAGTCTTTCAATTAGGGGACATTAGCCAGTGAGATTTTTGCCCATTCACAGCACTGACTTAACACTGGTGCTGATCATATTCTAAAGCATGCCATAGTATTAAAGATCGTCAACGAAGAATGATACCGACTCCCCTCTTCTAACACAAGCTCTCTACAGGTAGGGTGGAGTTACGCCCACCAGGGGCCCAACAAAGGCCCTTGAAGAGGTCACGGTTGGGCCGTGTTCAATGGGAATTTTTTCAGTCTAGTTGATTTTCATATATAGTGAAATCTATTTAAACAGAAAATCCATCTGAGCTAAACCTGACGGTGGCTGATGTTTGGGCAAATATGTGACATACTGTGATATGTTTTAGAAAATGGTCAGCACTAATATTAAGCAGCACATTTTAATGAATGGGCTAAACAGTCTTGGAATAAAGTTGATTAAAATCATCTAGTTTGATGCTTCTTAGTTTGTGGCAGTCTATTTCTTTGATTTCTTTTATATTTTTACACGGTGTGGCACCTCACACTGCCAAACTGTTCACTAGAACTTAATAATAGATCACTCAACCTGCATTTAGAAGAAGGACAGGATACTTTTAGGCCAAGAAATGATGCAGATGTGATTTCCTCACAGCGGAGAGGAAATGGGAAGAAATCTGAGGAGGATCTGCGATTTCTGTCCCTGTCAGGATGCAGGCTAAGAATAATGTGAGCTGCTCTCAGTGCCACAAGTTGTGTGTGTGTGTGTAGTTTCTTTTACTGTCACAACAACCCTTACATGTTTTCTCTCTTCTGTCTCTACTGTACATACAAAAACAAGATGAGGGAATTTCAGTTCCAAGATGAGATGCCACCATTTGAATGTAGTAACTTTGATTCTGAAACACAACTGAAGTTATCTTAAGACCTTTAGTTCAACTGTTGCAACTTGTTTGTTTTAAATGGCTCTGTACTGCATTTTGGACCGAGCCCCTTCCTGTGTGTTTGGCACAGTTACTGTCGTGTCGTGAACTACATGTTAGCAGTCCTTCGTATTTAGTAACTGCCTTTTGTTAATAGGTTTGTGCATTCAGAAATAAAATAACAAAACATTATAAAATTCCACTATTTTAAATTTCCTTTTCCCCAAAAAAAAAGGAGTCAGAACGATAGTGAGGAGAAAAAAAAGGTGGTTAAAGTAAGAAATCAAAAGGTCTTGAACAGAAGTGAGCGAAACGAACACGGTGGAGACCAGCGCGAGAGAGGGCGAGGGACCCTGACGTTCCCGCCCGCTCCAAAAATGAAATGATTTTTTTCTTCTTTAATAAAAGTAAATAGGATCTCAATATTCTCCCAGAGTACAGAGGAGAGGAGAAGGAGAAACGGGGAAAGAAGGTGGTGGCGTTCAGTTGTTGCGAGAATGGGAGGAAAAGGTGCACCCTTTGACCACCCTGCCACCCCCCTGCCCCTCCCCCTATCCTCACTCTTCCTCCCCCCTCAACTCTCCACCTTCTTCTTTACAGAACTGCCTCAGGTGTTGCAGGAGGTTTTCAGTCATTTTCATAGATTTGACGTAGTCGACATGTTTCATCAATTAGTGCAACAGTACGTCCCCAGATGTCACGTCCAAATAAAGCTTGCTGTATTGTCATAATTTTAAAAAAACAAAACAAATGAAATAAAACACATGAATCCTAACCAATCCAAATGGTTGTGGGCTGAATAAAGAATCCTAACTGTCTTGGTGGTCATGAACAGAGCTCTATGGTTTGGAAAGAAGTGGGAACCTGACACAGGACAAACATGTTGAGCTGTGCAGTTCTCACCTCTGGACAAAAATGGAAGCATAGACACAATAGAATAGACTTGTCCCTGTGTGATGGTGAACTGTCTGGGTAGCCGATGAAGGGTAGCGGTGTATGTTGCCGAGCGTTATCCGTGAGTTATCTGGCAGTGTCCTTCAGTGACTTGGCTAAGCATAAACTTTTCTCTCTCAACGGCTTTTCCCATTATGATTTTTTATGCTTTTTTTCTCCAAAAATACAAAAAAGTATTGTGATTTTAACATTTTTATGTACAGGTTTTCATCTATCACTCAGCTGAGTTACTGTTGTGTTCAAACTCTCTTGCTTTTCTTTTTTGCTCCCATTTTTTCTAAGAGGTTCTTGGATTTCTCTGTCCTTGGTCTGGTGGAACTCAGACGGAGGGGCCATAGGTTCTTGTCCTACTTTTTTCTGCTTTTTTTTTTCTATAAGGTTCACCCAACCACATCCCTTGACAAAAATGAACATTTAAAACCAATGAACACAAACACACTCATGCACCATACACACGTGTAGCCAACAGGGAGCATCTGAGGTGTCGTGGTCAGTGCACAGGTAATAAATATTCACATTCAGAGAAGTCAGAGCTAGTTCAGGTGTGTGTGAGTAGGTGTGTGTGTGTGTAATGCCCTCTCCTGTCTCCATGTGCAGTTACACTGTACATGGATCATCCACTGCTTATCTGACAAGTTCCCAACCTGCCACTGAGAAAGGTAAAGAAAGACGAGGTGAAATCTGTCTCCAAAGCTCACTTTCACGTGTCCTCTTTCAGGGTAACTAACTCATTATTGTTGTTTTAAAGCCTTGTCATAATGTTTGGCGCTTCATGATGATGTCATCACGATAAGGCAGGAGAAGAGGGTCCTTCAGGTTGGGCTGGGAGCCACGAGAAAAGAGACTCGCAGTGACTTAATGCGACCTGAGGATGAGGTTGTCTGAACGTCATTCTGCACGATAAAAATGAGTAACACCCCCCCAAAGATGACAAGAGACCCCAGTGTGCACTTTAGGACCCCCCTCTCAAGTTAATACCACTCCCCATTGGCCAACTTTCTGTTTCAGACAACAGCTGCTCCAGTCACACTTCAGGAAGACAGAGAGCATGTTTTCTCACCTAAAAAAGGCAAAATGGCACTGAACCCATTTCCTCAACAACAGCATTTTGTCTCTCCTCTGCTTTGAAAAAAAAAAGAAAACACTGCCTCTTCATCATCCTGAGCTCATTCAACCAGCATCACACCAAAAAAAAACAGAAAAAAATAACCAAAGCAACAAGACAATACCTAAAAAAAAATATTTCTTCCTTAAAAAAATAAAAATTTTCAGGACTTTCAGCTCTTCTTTTCTTTTTTCTTCTTATATAAAACACCAGCAAGCAAAAAAAAAGTTAGGAATACTGAGGTAAATTTACCCTGAGGTAGGTTTTTTTCTTTTTCATTTCTTCTCTAATCTGTTTTAATCTTGGCGAGAGCGTCCAGGCATAGACCCCGCCCCTCATTATCATACGCAGGCAGGGTCCGGAGGCTCCGCCCACAGGCCTTCGGCAGATTGGGAGAGAGAACAAGGAAGCCGCTCCCCTTCGGTCAGATTTTACCTCCTCTGAGCTCAAGGCAAGGAGCTTTGGAAGACTTCGCCTCTTTTTGGGGTTCAGGCACTCGACTAAGGCCAGTCTCACAGTTGCTTTACTACCACAGGCCACACATTAGAGGCCATGTCGGTCAGACACAAAGACGACTTTAATTATGTGGTCGTCTTAAGAACCCCAGCTCTTCTGGGGATGCCATCCTGTCTAAGACTGGCCTTGAGCGTCCAGCGCTAGAGGACGACAATGAGCAGAAAGTCTCAGACACTTCTTGTCTGTCTGTCATTGCAGGACTTTTTCATACAGGTGTGGCGAAACCTCACACTTGACTCCCTGCCTTCAATACATTCACCCGAGGGGCCGGGCTAACTCACATAGCATATATATACAATATATATAAAATATGCCATTTAAGGTGCGGGCCGCTAGCCAGCTAGCATAGCTGCTGGCTGTTTTTAATGGTTTCATATGTGTGAGCTAAGCCACTGCAATAGAACTGCAGGACCAGCTGCGACCTCAGCTCCCCTTACTGTCTCTCGCTGCGCCTTCCGCCACACAGCTAAATGTGGAGGAGGGGGCTCAGTGCCTCCCCAGCCCCAGCCTTGGTGTAGGCTACATGATGCTACATTTCATAGACAAGGGACTGGGGAATAAACTGAGGACCCCTTTTAAAGAAAGGCAAGACGGCCAGACGCAGCATTTCTTTACATTTACTTGAAAGATTATATATTTACAACCTCATATTTTCTTCCTTCTTTTTTATTTTCTAATCTCTCCGCTATTCAGAAAGGTCTTTAAAGAGCAGTGTTAACATCTGCGGCCCCTCTTCCAGACTCTCATTGGCTCAGGGGTAAGGGGTGGGTGGGGCTAGCCCCCGACCTGTGACCTATCCCTCCGAGCCGCTGCAGCAGTTTCCCAGCTCCCTCTCCCGGCTCCGCCTCACTGCATATTATCAATAATAGCTCTGAATAAAACATTTCTATACATATATCTCTATGTTTTTTTTTTTTTTAAAACCACCCTTAAAATATAGGACTGACCGCAGATGGTTGGAGAGGTCTGTAGGGGGCGACAGAGGGGCAAATGGGCCCCTGCTAGTGTGTCCCAGGAGAGCATAGATTGTAGACAGGTGTAAACCACAGCAGCAGGGCTCCACCTGACATGGTGAATAATGTTGCCCATGTAGTTTAAACCTATCTGATCCAGGATCAGTGGAGCTGACTGTAGTCCTACCAAGACACACTAGGAGGACACCACTCGTCCCTCTCTCCATCCCTCCTCTCCTTTATCCATCCATCTTCAATCAGTCTTTTCTGGCCTGGCATCTGGTCTCTGTTGTCAAGTTTCTTTTCAATCTTAATCCTCTTTTTTATTCATTTCATCTTTTGATTTTATGTTTCCCTCCTCTCCAAAACACCTATCTTTCTCTCTGGCTATCGGGCGTACTCCCTCCCTCTTTATATCTCTCCCTGTCTATCGCTGGGTCCGTGTGTCGCTCTCCTATATCCGTCTGTCTGTCTTATCCGTCCGTGCGTGTGTCTGTCTGTCTGTCTGTCAGTCAGGCAGGGGTGTCCCACAGTGTTTGAGGAGGATGTGGGGACCCTCACTTCCTGCGCGGCTGGTGGTCCGGAGTCAGCCCCTGTGTAGGACTGCCCATCTCTGTGAAGCCCTGTGGATTAGGGCCGGAGCCCATGCCCCCACCTTTCTGTGGCTGTTTGACCTGGGTCAGGATGTCCCGGATCTTCCTCTGAGCCAACTGGAGGACAGATGAAAGATTATTCATCAAGATTTCAGTGTAAAAATATAACTTATATAGCAGCAAACAACAGAAAGACAAAACTCTATGAATGTGACTTAACATTACACATCTCTCTGTTTTAAAGGTTCAGTGTGTAAGATTCAGGTGAAAGGGATCTTTTGGCAGAAATTGAATATAAAATAATTGTGATGTTTTCATTACTGTTTCATCTAAATTGTACGAATTGTAGTTTTCTGTAGAACAGGCCCTTTATATTTAAATACTTTGTGTTTACATCCAGGGGGTCCTCTCTACGAAGGCCGCCATGTTTTTTACACTAGTCCAAACTGGTCAAACTAAACATCTTTTTAATTATTATGATAAATGACCATGACGATCAACAAGTTCTCGTTCATGTTTGGAAAGGGAGGGTGAGGTGAGGGGTATTCAGCTGCAATATGCGATTTCACCACTAGATGCTACTAAATGAACAGGTTCACCAGATCAAGTCTATCAGATGAGTGTGGGTCTATTTTCCTAGATTTATTAGCAGATTGCACCGAAACCCTGTTTAAACCTAGACCTATGTAAAAAAAATAAGAGGAATATGCTCATTATGAGGATGTTATTATAGTTTGTAATATATATATATGTAAAATGGGGAAACAAGACTAAATACCATTATCGCTCAGCACTGAAGGCAATGAGAGGAACCTCATCAGGTCATGACAGGACTAATAAACACCAACAACAGATTCAAAACCCTACTTCTTACTAAATCTATTCAAAGTCAAAAGAAACACGATCTGCTCCTGGTATCACATGTGAGCTGCTGAATTTACATTTGAAACCCGACAAACCACTACGTCTTCACAGGAAAACCAACGTATCAGTCCTGTGTTCAACCGCAATGAAAGAAGTGACTGTGTTGGCCATGATTGTCACAACTTCTCACGCTTCCCTCCCTGAGAAAACTGTGAGGTTGTAATGTAATGGTAAGTGTGCTTGGTAGATGTACTTGGTATATGTTCTAAACTGAGGGGAAGCATGTAAATCCAGACACCAATAAGGGCCCAAAATCTGCATTGGCAGTAAACCACATGTTTTGTATATAAGGGAGTGAGTTTCACAAAGTCAGGACAACAAGTCAAGCATGTGATGATGTTCACTGATGTATCTAATATTTGTCTGTAGCAAAGCTGGTGAAGCTACAACACAAGGTATGGAAGAAACAGCGGTTGAAGCAATTATTCAAATACGGTACATACTTTTCACAGGATCTGCATGTTTACTGCCCTTTGGCAAATTTACAAACATGTGAGCATAAGTGGATTTTATCACAAACTTTAAAAAGAGGAGCACCTGGCTGGCGTAGAAATGTCCGTTGATCTTTACGAGGACCTGGTCATTTTCGTCTGGCGTCTGTTCCCTGGGGACGACCACCTCGGCTGCTGTCAGGTTCTGCAGCTCATTCACCTGGAGACACACAGTTTGGTTACTTCAGGAGGTGGAGTGTTGATGATGACGAGGGTCATTTCAAAAGCTGAGAATCGAGGACTTAATGGAAGAGGGTCACTAACCGTCTTTCCCCCTTTTCCGATGACCCTTCCGGCAGCGGCTGCAGCCATCTTGATGTGAGTCTCCAGCTTGACCTCCTCTTTTGGCCCAAAGAAGTTCTCCTCCTTCAGTTTGCCGTAGAGTCTGCCCTGGGCCTGTTCGAGGGAGATGGAGAGATTAAGGCTTCAGACAAACTATTACATTTTGTATGAAAATTGCATTTTTACAAACTAAAACAGTCTCTGTCCACATCAGCGTTCTGGCTGCTTCTCAGTTTTTAATCTTCGTTCATATGGGCACAAATAAAACAAACAATCCGCACGCAGCATGGCTTTGCATTGACTTCAACTTTGGTGAACTTTGACCCAGGCCTGAATTGCTGCCCAGGAGTTTTTAAACTGAAACAGGGCCTGATGTGTTTCCAAACTTCTCAGATTTAGTGGCTCTAAAACCACAGAGTAGTGTGGACGCCAGGCGGATCCATAGAAGAGCTGATGTGTTTTCAAAGGAACACGTAGTTGTGTGGATGTAGCATCAACATTCATTTCCATGAGAAGTGATTAACAGCGATCAGCTGGCTATGTCTGGTTAGTGTTACCTTAAACTGAGCCTCAGGGGGTCCGGTTATGATAACCATCCTCTCTTTGGCTTCTGAAGTTTCAGCTGGAGCAATCTGGGGGAGGGGAGGAGAGGAGGGTAAATGTGGGGGTTGCATGTTGTCCTGTCATGTTGTACATTTCCTTATAGTCAACAGGCAGCAGGTCTTAAAACCTTGTGGTCCATTACAAACCTTGATGGAGGCCCCAGCGAAGCGGCTCAGCTGTTTGATGTGCTGGCCCTTCTTTCCGATGATGGCCCCCACTGCCTGTGCTGGGATGTATACGTGGACCGTCTCCTGCTCTGGAGACTGAGGAAACGCAAAGAAAGAATTTCATCACACAACCTGATCAGCTTGAGACTCAATTATTAAGAAAATGCAATTGCAGGGCAGCTGGTGGATTTCCTCATTTGAGGTTCAGATTTGGAAATAAAATCTTCATTCATACAAAAATAGCCAACTGAGCGTTTGAAGACTGATCAGGTGACATCTGTTGCGAATTTGCAAATCATATATTCTTACCCCAAAGCAGCTGTAGGGGGCACCAGATCCAGAGTTGCCAGGCGGAGGAGGGGGCATGTTAGAGGAAGAGGGGAAGAGGCCCAGAGCACCCAGGTTGAGTCCAGGGATCAGGTGAGTCTGTTGCTGTGAAGAAGTCAGGTTTACTTTCCGGGCCGTGTATAAAAATGAACAGAAAATAATGTGGAAATAACATAAAATCTATATGATAATATGAGGAAATAAAAGTAAACGTGGTCATTGACTCAAATGTAAACACAAGAGTAAAAGTCTTCCTTTAAACATCTTTTTGTGTATCATGTGTAACCAACAATTCAATGCAGGAACACAATGTGACACACTCTCAGGTGGTGTAACTGTACGTCCTGCCACTTTTCAAACCATGACTTGGAGCAATGATTTTACACTGGGAAATCTCCAGAGCTTCTTCAGGCAGGTGTTCCCTCTGCATGCTGGGAGATAACACCTTTTCTTTTCAAAACTCTAAACACAATTATGGAATAAAATTTTCCCTTTTACAAGTCGGAAGATTTTAATCCTTCATAGCATAACAATTTGTTTGTTGAGTGCATCCTAAGAAGAAGAATTACACTTTATTTTCCCCGACCGTATTGTCTGCTGTGTGTGTGTGTGTGTGTGTGTGTGTGTGTGTGTGTGTGTGTGTGTGTAGACTCACATTCATAGCAGCGACGTCATTCTCGTAGGCCTCTCTGACCTTCTTCATGATCTCCCCCTCAGCCAGACAGGAGGCATCAGTGGTGCCTGTAACTGTGATGGTTCTCTCCATGTTGTACAGCGTCAGGTCCTGCAGACTAAACAAACCCCAGGGGGGGGGTTACTATTGTAAAAAACAGGTGATCACTTTGGTCTGAAGTGAATTCAGCTCCCTAACTGAACAGCTGCTGTCCAACATGTCTTGCACTGGGAGGGGACATATGTGTGCATAGGGACACTTTACAAAGTCAAACTCTAATATAGATATAAATATCACCCTTATTATTTTCATTATAAAAAAACTGTCTGACAGAGCTTCAATATAACAGTAATACAACTGTGCCTGCCCCCCCCCCCCGCTTCTCTTCTCTCTGTTCCATCCAACTCTCCTTTTTTTATTTTTTTCCTGACCATACTTTTGTTCACCCGGACCTTAGACTCAGACAAAAATCTGTTTTAAGATAATATAAAAGTGCTGATCGTAGAAAAAGTATCGTAAAATGTGCACATCTTAAATGCCCCCCCCCATGTCTGTGTGCGTGTGTGTGTGTGTAGTAGCGTATGTGTATAGTATGTAGCGTGTGTGTATCTTACGGGGAGATGGTGATCTTGGTGTCTGTGTCCTGCTCGACTTTTTTCAGGTTGCGTCCCTCTTTTCCAATGAGGCGTCCGACAAAATTGTTGTGAGCAAGAATCTTCAGAGGAACCTCATCAGCGCTGCAAACAAATATCAGCATTTCAAATTATATATATATATTGAATACCAAGAAAACAATATTTCACAGGGAGACGATTCTGTTATGTTAGGCCATTACTGCACAAACGTTGTGATTATCATCAAATTAATCATTGAATCAAACTGTTATTTAAATCCATATATGTTTGTGTCTGTTGTCATATCTCTCACCCTAAAGGAAGGAGCAAAGGAAAGGAAAACTGTGCCTAATATCATGTTATGCTACTCTGATGAGTCACATTATTTACATATTGATTGTTGAAAACCTACGTCTTGGTGTCTTTGGCCTCCTGGTGCATGATGT
Source organism: Paralichthys olivaceus (assembly GCF_024713975.1). Classification (NCBI taxonomy): domain Eukaryota; kingdom Metazoa; phylum Chordata; class Actinopteri; order Pleuronectiformes; family Paralichthyidae; genus Paralichthys; species Paralichthys olivaceus. The sequence goes on along the minus strand of NC_091097.1, from coordinate 2,835,370 downwards.
CCAGGATCATGCGGCAGGCGGATGAGCAGCCCTCGGGGGTGGAGTGGATGCTGATTGGTTTCTCAGCAGCACCAGCGTTCTCTTTGCGGTGCACGTCAATCCTGCATCGACGGAAAAGATCATGGACAGTTTATTAAATCAGTCGTCTTCACCGGGCATTCAATTAACTTCAATTGTATCAAGGACACAGCTCATGGGAGGTCTGTATGGCAATCAGAACATATGTGGCTGCAGGCTGGAACACTAGTGGTTCCTCATTCATGACGACAACATGACAGTTCAGGCTCGGCACATTTGGCACTGCAGCTCCATGGAGCTTTAAACATCCTGCTTTTGCTGAAGCAACATGTTACACTGGACATCTAACTTTCAACACCGTCGTTAAAACGGCCTTGCATGCTGAATGATCACTGGTTCTGTCATTTGCCTGAACAGCACAGAGCAAAAAGCAGGTTTTACAATCATATAACATTACTTTTAAAATCATTACCAGATTGCAAACAAACCCTAAATACATATTTTTGCATAAGTATAACCTTAACAATTATAGTTATTTTCATGTACATTTCTACTTATACAAATGTTGCTATTAGTTGCTATATTTTGTTATTAACCTTTGTCTTATACTGCACAATACAAGTGTCATTGCACATCATCAAAGTCTCTACTTTGCTGAGAATGCTTCATTTTCTCTTAAGAATATTCCTTTTCCTGCGAGGAATCAGTGTTGGACACTTCATGAATGACTCTCAGGTCCTCCTCTGAGGTAGACGTGTGTATAAGTGGACGTTCAGAGTTTTATGTATCCACAAAATCTATTTTTGAAGACATACGACTCCAGTACTGTGGAATCTCTCACACGCGCACATATTAAGACTGCACTCACTTGCTCTGCGTCTGTTTGGTGATGTTGCGAATGGTAGCTCCCTCCTTGCCGATGATGGCTCCGACATACTGTGTGGGCACCAGCAGCCTCAGAGGGATGTCAGCATGTGGTGGTTTATTGGGCATCCCGGAGCTCGGGGACCCACCACGGGGCCCGCCACGAGACCCATAGCCAGATCGCCGGCCGTTGTCAGGCCCCCGCTGTCCTCCTTCCAGCTCGGAGATCTCATCGGGGATGTAAGAGACATGCAGGGCGTTGTTCTCAAACTGGTATCCATTCAGCTTCTGGATGGCTCTGGGGGGGGGCAGCACGTGAGCAGGGGGGTCAAAGACAGTAGTGTCTTTTTGAACAGTTCAAACCATAGTAATGATAACAGTAATGATAATTATTAAACTATCAGTAGCCACAATATCACTGAAAGAAAAAATTATAATAATGCATATATATATATATATATATATAGTGTATCATTACTTTCTGGTGTTATTTTATGTAAACACCTTATGACTTTGGTCTGAGACAGGTTTTCCATTAAAAAAGTACTTAATTTACTATCTTATGTTTGTAGTAGTTGTGTTTAATGGAGTGATAGAATCAAACAGAGTGATATAGACATTATATTATCTAATTGGCATTTTAAACACTATGACTTCAGAGCTTTTACTTCTCTTTTTTTTTTGTGGTATTTTTACTCAAATGTTGGAAAGTTTCTTCCGCCACTGTAACTCCAACTCATTTCATACAGTAGTTCAATCAAATGACCACTAGATGTCACAAGTGGAGCACAGAACATACAAGTTGCTGTTACCGCAGCTTTATTGAGATCCTCACTGGTGACAGTGATGAATGACCCTTCTAGTCTTCTGTGCTTTTATAAACTATCTTGACACAGATGTAATAGGTTCAACATAAAGCTCTCTATTCTGTTTCTAATACATGAAGACAGAGATTGAGTGAATCACACTGAGTGGCAACAGGATGTTAGAGAGGGATGAGGAACTTACTGCCTGGCGTGCTCCCGGGATGCGTATGTGACATTAACCACCGCAGTCTCACTTTCTGTGTTCACTACGAGAAAGAAAGATGAGAGACACACGTTGCTTTTATATAATGGGTGAAAACACAATAAGGGTGCATTTGGCTTCACTGGGTAAATACAGCTTTTTGTAATAGCATTGGTAATTTGCAAGAATTTCGTGACAGTCTTGTTTATTAAATCAAGTAAAATTAAGCTGACCTCCATTTAATGCTGGTGTCATAGTGGCAGAGGTCTGCACAACACACCAGTGCTAATATGTTTCACTCACTTGTTGAGGCATTTCCAAACGGATCCAGCAAGAAAAATTCAAACATTACTTGTGATAATAGAACATTGCAAAACTGATTAAGATGCTTCTACTTGTGTTTCAACAACATTACATGTATGTTAAAGTTAATGAATTGCTAATTCCCAGGGCTTGGCCTTTTCACTAAATATCACCAGTCCGATGATAGTCAGCAAACTCTAGAAAAATGCACAAGATAAGAAAATAATGAGTCAGAAGGTGCATTTATGTCTCTGAGCTGGATTATCTTCAAAGCACTTCCACAGGTAGGCATCAAGGAGGTTTCCTGATCAAATGCATCTCAAGTGGCTGCTTTTTTCCAGCTTATTATGCCACTCGTCCTTCCTGCCTATGAGCTGGGAATTCATCAGGGTTCACTATCAGTTGCAGTCACTTAAATGAAAATGTGTCATAAAGGAGAAAAGGAATGTGGAGAGAGGAAGCTTCCAAAAAACAATATGTTAACTGACAGCAACTTTCATTGGACTCTGTGGTGTGTCAGCTGATCTGTGACGTAATAAAGAGATCTTATCATTGCAAGATAACGGAATAGATCTTGTGGTTTATCATAAAATAAATTAAGAATTCAAAATGAATTGTTAACTAAATGAGTGTGTACTCCAAATTATCGAGTAATCATATGAACAATTTCTTGTCACCATAAAAACTTGATTTCATTCTCTTAGTTCCGGATGAAATTATTTTTTGTTTATCAACTGCAACAATTTTAATGATCACAGCATTCAAAAGCATTAAACTTTTCCTAGTTCCAGCATCTAAATTGTGACAATTTGCATCTTTCCTTTGTCTTAAGTGATGACAACTCTGAAGCTGGTTGGACAAAATACATTTGATGACATCACTGTGGACTTCTTAAATGAAAACCTGCAGATTCATTGGTTATGAAAAAGAATAAGTTGCAGCCCAGATCTTTTTTTATTCATCATTACGAGTTCATCCTGGCCATTCAGGAGATGATGTCCAAACATCTGTCCCAAACAGCTGCACAGTCACAGTTGCTCTCAGTCCCATAACATATGAATAAGACAATTAAGTATTCAGCTCGGTTTCCCAGCAAAACTCAAAATTATAGATTAAATCTGGGACATTACAATTGTTATTAATGTTAATCAATGTCTGTCTATATTTATTTTTTAAACATTGTCATTCTTGTTTGAGAAAATATCTTTAGCCTATCTATACTTGAGTAGCAGTCGTCCTGCATCAATTGTTGTCTTTTTAAATTGCTGAATAATTTTTCTTGAAATAATAGTCAAACTGAAACAGAGAGGCCGTGTCTGTGAGGCCTAATGACACTTTGCATGAGTCTGGGAATGAACATTGCAGTTACCAATCTGCTGCCACCTGGGGGCAGCAGATTGATCTCATGTTATAGTTGTTGAAATAATTTCGACTTGTTGGCTCCTTGTAAGTTAGAGTTGTAAAGATCAGCCGAGCTTGGAGTTCAGTGAAGCGTTACCTTGTTCACAGTTCTCTACAGTTCCACACTGAGCCAACAGACCATCAAGCACCTGGGAGAGGAGAAGGAGGCGAGAGAGAGAAAAGAGACACTGTCAGTTCATGCGGAAAAGGCAAAGACAGAAAATGCAGAATAAACAATGATTAATGAGCCTCCGCAGCAAAGGAAAGCTCAAAAATACACCTGGAAAAAGCTACAGAGCAGAACGAGAAACAAGGAAAGTTCAGTTCATCTTCCATGGACAACACAAAGCAACTGAAGACACACAAATCTTTTTGTCCAACATATGTAAAGGGAGAAAAGATGAAACAAACAAATGGATAATTAATATGTGCAGATATAGATATGAGAAAGAAAACTAAATCTGCAGAAGTAAATCAATTCTGCTACTGGACAATGTACACAAGAGAGATGTTACTAAGACACACAAACAGTGAAGCTGCATGGGATGTGATTGATTTTGTAATTAAACTCCATGTCAGATTTATTTATTTATTTATTTATTTTTTGAAACCCTGATAAACTATTTTTTTTAATGGACGTAACCTTAATATTTAATGTCCAAAATGTCCTTTTCTGATCATGTATTGTTAGTGAGGTCAGTCAGATTTTGTACACTGATTCAAGAACATTTGTCAGAAGTTTTTGTACTTAAAAAAAAGGTTAATATGTTTGATAAGTATTCCAGCTATAAACAGCACAGCTGCTTATGAACAATCTCGATGTGCAGCTGAAGATGTGATTCTAACTCCTAGAGGTTGAAGATTTAGAGGCAGCGATGCACTTAAATGATCCGGTGTGGCATGATGACTGACTGAGGTCAAATGCCAACAAAACAAATACTCGTGTAGATTCAAGCTGTGCTATAAAACTTCTTTATATGACAAAGCCGTCACTGTTTTTAATGGGAATTTCGCCTACTTTTGCTTTTGCCTCTGAAACATTTACACAATGTTTGCAATTTACTGCAGTGATGCAATACTAAAGCTGAAGCTTCTACAAATTACATTTTTGTACACAGTGCCTAAAATGCTTTTATTTTGAAGGGAATAATTGCCTTTCTCCTCGGAGTCAATACTGACTTTATTAACCCTTTTACTTTCAGAGAGTCTGACACTTAACCCTGTTCATTAAGTTAATTTATATGCTAATTGAAACATTTCAGTTGTTTGGGGGGGTGAGATGTCGCCCTCGTGTGGACACAGTTGGCCGGATCAGAGCAGCAGAGTTATTGAGAGGGAGAGCGAGGATCCAGCATGAGTTACAAATGGCTCTCGCTCGACCCCTCTGCACACAGACATTCACACAAGAAATCCATCACCCTGATTCTCCAGCGCTCCCTGCTCCTGCAGTCAGTGGGGGTTTAGTGAGCAACAGGTTAAATGAAGGGAATAGATTCACTTCACTTCTGAGTGAGAGAACATCACAGTGTTTTAAAATGCTTTTTGAGTTTGGTCCTTCAGCTCTGTAGAGGAGCCACTGCTCTAGAATATTCTTACATTGAAGCAATAAGTAGTTACCTGTAGCTGTCACAGTCACACACACTGTCCAGACTACTCAGGATTAATTCATTTTTTTAAATTTCTACATTCAATACAATTACTCTCATGGTAAAAGTTAGAAAAACAAACCTTAATTTAAATCATTTGTTAACGACCACACAATTCCATCAAGTTGACGGAATTCTTTTTCAGTACAGTATGGAAAAGCTCATCTCAACATAAAAGATAACAAAGACATCAACATAGACAGCGGTGACACAATGACACAATATATAGTGCAGAGTATTTAAAGTGCACGTACATGATGGTGAGAGTTCAGAGTCCTTATGGAGGAGGGGAACAAACTGTTTTTGAAATGGAATGATTCGGTGGATAAGGATCTGCAGCGTCTCTTAGAGGGTAACAGTTGGAACAGGTGCCGAGCAGGCTGGGAAGGTCAGGGATGGTTTTTGTGATGCTGCTCTTGTGGTGCAGTGGTTCAACAGATGGGAGGAGGTTGCCAGTGATCTCGATGATTTGTTAACTACGTGGTGTTGTTTTTTACGTGAGTGACTGTTGAGACAAATCTATTATGAACCGAGTGTGTGGTTGTGTACAACTGGATGAGGAGGTTGCGTTTGATTTAGATTATTTATTTTTTTGTATCCTGTCATAAACACAGCCCTGTTTGGCCGCATGATAAGTTTATAGCAGCCAGACAGTAGACAGCAGCCGGTAGCAGAGAGCACTGGCTATCTGAGAGGAGCCGCATTCTCCCTACCTCCCATGGCTGCCAGAGTCATCATTTCTTTACACTCATGTACAATTCAGAGTTTTTGCCCTGACATTGATCCTGCTTCATGCTGCAGGTCACACTGACAGAACCCTGGAGCGCAGACCTGTTGGTCACCTCGAGGACTCATTTGCTTTAACAATCCAAAGAGCGACAGATTGAGGCTGCTCAGCTCTGTTCAAACAGAAAAATACACTTATTTCCAAAGGTGTCTATGTTTGAAAGTGGCTCAAATCCTCAATGCTTGCGAAAACCCTTTACTTTTCAAACTTGTCATTAACAACACAGATGCAGGAGCATTTTTGATGGTCAATCAGCTTAGAAACACGATGCAGCAGCAGATGGACACATGTTTCAAACGCAATCAAAACAGCAATTTTTTGTTGAATGATTTTGTCCGTGCAGGACGACCAGAAGGTGTTTTTTTAGACGTGATCATTGGGACCAGACTTTCTCCGGAGTGTGCTGTTCACACATGAACAACGCAGCAGGAGATTCTCCTCTCAGATGCGTTCACAACAACACAGAAGTCTCTGCAGCGTTCAGGTGAGGGGTGGAGCAGCAGGCGTATCAATTCTGTGGTGAAGATCACTTGTTTTTGTTTCCAGCACATCGACACCATTATCATTATCCTGAGATTTTGTATTCTCTTAATTTCTGTGTCTTTTTTTACGAGGGGGCTGGCAGGAGAAACTCCAAAAAAAGTCTGGAGTCTCTAACACAGACATTCTCACACACAGCACCCACCAGAGAATGTCAGGAGATTATCCGGAGATCTGTGCGTGTCTGAAAGCAGCTAGTGATAATATTATGGGGGATTCACAAATCACCCGTTAAAGAAACTCCTGCAAAAAGAAACCAAGTTAGTTTCCTCGTTGGAAACCAGGCGTGCAGAACGTTGACAAGTTGTTCGTTACAGAACAACAATTTTCACAACATGTTGTTGTAGGTGGTAGTAATGGGAGGTGGGTGTGAGGAGTTTGAGGTCACAGGAACACACATGTAAATGATCACAGCGAGAGAAAAAAAGAATTAGGAATTTACCTCCCACTGTAGATGAGGTGGAATGTTTCTGATCTGCAGTTTTCTAGTCCTGTGAAAACAAAACACACAGTATGAGCAAGTCTGAACAATTCTGCACATTTTCATGATGTGAAAGAATGAAGAGACACACCAAACATCAGTGTGTGTTAGTGCGTGTGTGTGTGTGTGCCGATGACAGGTGTAACACTGCCCCGGCTGTTATACTGAGGGTGTTGGGGGGATGAGAGAGTGAAAGGAAGAGGAGGCCCCTGAATGAAAGCAGAACGTGTCTGGAGAGACAAGCAGACAAAACAGACAGAAAGAGGAAGACGAGTCTTTTTGAAGTAACTTCCACTGATACCAACAATTAAAGCAAATGGCTGAACGACCAACTCTGACTGCTTCAAAGTGAATGTTTGAACCCGGACAATGAGCTCGTTGTGACCATCCGCACAACCCCTATACACATACAGTGTATAAAATGGTTAATGGACTAGTCTAGTCGACCACTCAAAGCGCTTTACAGTACAAGTCGTATTCACACACATCTTCATACAGTGTTTCTATATGCTGCGCTTCTCACACTGTCAGTACAGCCATCAGGGCAATTCTGGTGCCGAATCTAGAGGACTGGGAGAGCTGGGGATCCAACCACCGGCCTGCTTGATGTGGATGATCCACTCTAACCCCTGAGCCACAGCCACCTTGAGAAACCAAACATTTTCTTTGGAAACAAACCTGCTCACAGATTCAGCATCTGAGAAGCGAGTTGTGTGGAGATATCTCTCGTCTCATCACAGCACATCACCCACGTGGTTCCTCTGATGTCCTTACACCATCTTTATCACTGTCGCTTTGAACCCAGATAGGAATGATGTGTGATATAATGATATATACATGTGACCAGAGAAAAGTGTCTATCCTGTCATCTAATGATTTATTGTTTACTTTGTCTTGCCACAAATCACATTGCTTTTCACAGCTATATTGTTTGTGGACTTGGCACGGATGCAGGCAGGAAATGTGCATGAGAGTGAACATGACACACAACAGGAGAAGGACTGTGCTCGTACCTAAAAGAGCAGCTGCTTCGGTCACATGGAAACAAGTGAAACATCATTTCCTACATGGATGGAGACAGGACAGGATGTCTACATCCTCCATCCCAGTCCAACTGCCACAGTCTGCCTTGATGGGGATTCAGCTCCACTCGTTCTGAGTAAAAACCATTGAATCCACAGCAAGCAGTGGGACAGTGTCCTGCTCAGCCACCCACACACAGGTACATCTTGATGTTGTAGTTTTGCCAGTAAATATATTTGAATCAGTTTTTGAGAGTGAGTGTGTGTGCACACAGATTTGCCCCCATAATCACCCTTGTGTGTGTGTGTGTGTATTATCCTTGACTGCTTCATTGTTGCATATACACATCCTCTGAAATAACCCCATCTCCTCTTCAATACATAAGGAACACACAGTGTTGTGCTTTCATCATTGACACAAATAAATGCTGAAGAATCTGAGTGGAAATAATTATTTCTGATATATCTGTCCACAGAAAAAGATGTTCAAACACATTTTATTGCATTCCTTTTAAATGCTTGTTCTCTGTATAGCTCAACAGAAAGTGGTCCATGTATACAGGAAACCCAAACAATTCCACTTCCTCCTCCAAGGAGCATATGTGTTCACCCCTGTCCATTTGTTGGCCTGTATGTTTGTAAGAAAAAGCATACACAAAAACTTCAGGAAGGATTACCACATACTTGGCAGGAGGATGAGTGGGTCAGGAGAGAACAAATGACATTTTTGAGCAGATTTGGATCAGTGGGCTGATGGAGGACATTTTAAGATTGAGATTTTCTCTGATTTCCCAGAGGGTAATTCAGGGATCTTGATTATTTTAGAGGACCGATTTCTATGAGTGTGCTATTTGGTGCAGCTTGATTGTATTTAAGGGGACCTTGGCGGAGGTATGCGCTCTACTGAGTGTCAATCTCTGTGTTTCTATCCAGACTCAAAGTCCCATGTAAAACACAAACTCTAGAAAATTGTCTTGTGCTTGGAACAGGGTTCACTCTTGAGATTGTGAAGCTGTTTTTGATACCCGACCCTACGTAGAACAAAATTTGTATATGTTGTATTAGTGCTGCATTTTTGACCCCCGGCCTCCTTGTGTTGAAGAGCTGTGGGATATTTGGAGGTGGGCCTCACTGGAAATCACTCTCGAATAACTTAAATGTACCAATGCCACAGTGCTGTGTCCGATATTCACCGCTCCTTATCCACGCCCCACCCATGTGAGAATCAGTGGCCCTGAAACCCCAACAACAACAACCAACCCCCCAACTAGACCTCACCCAAACCCCCCCAGGAGGTTCCAGTACAATAGTCTTTTGTGCATTGAGAATACCTGACCACCCCCCATTCTAAAAAAAATGGAAAAGCCCTTTGAACCTCAATCAATGCTCAGTTAAATCGCAACCCCCCCCCCCCCCCAAAACCTGTTATATACACATTAAACAGCCCTGTCCCCTAGAGCTCCACATATATATCTCCCACCATACACAACAAACCCCCAATAATGACCCACAACACAAACACACAACTAACTTATCACCACATCAATCCCTGGTTATCCTCTTTGCGCCATTCCAAATCATCACCCCCCCCACACACACACACACACACATCCCAACCCCCATCAAGCCAACTTGCTTGACCCCTGTCATCCCTGCCTGCCAACCCACGGACTACCCCATTGGCTGAAACCATGGCAACAGGTTAAGAATGGGTGGGGAAAGAAGGTGGATGGGCGGGCGGATGGATGACAAAACAACGTGCTTCACATTTGCTTGTACTCATCAGTTACCTCATGTCATTTTAAATATCTATGACCCGTACCCAAGGCAGCCCGCTTTGTTAGGTTTCCCATCTGCGTTCAACCTGAGCTGAATGCCGAATACACTTTAAAAATTATAACTCTACACAATGGCATTGTGTTATCATCCTTAGCATAAGGCTTTTTAGAAGTACATGAAGCGTCCTTGGTAAAAGTTGCCATCCATAAATTGAATTGAATCCTTTGTTGTACATATACTTGAAAAGCAACAGCATAGTTGAATAGATTTGGAAGTGAGTAACAACTGTCAATGGAGACAATGTAAAGTTTGGCTGAGACCCTGACTCACTGTTGATATGCAAAGATGGAAACACATTGTCAATGATGCTTGTAAATGTCTGAAGATGAACATAAGAAAAAAAACTGCGGTGTTGAGGTTCCCTCAGCTGTGAAGGCGTTAAAGCCACGCTCAGCTCCCATCTCCAGCAGAACAAAGGAGCGGAGAGAAAGAGGAGGAGAAAGAAAAGAGGCCAAGAGAATGAAAAGAGTGTGGTCCTCTAGGAGGAGGTGGAGGAGAGTGGTGAGAGGAGAGGAAGGCATTGCTTCTCTGGGGGGGGGGTCAAGGGTCAGGGGTCAGAGCTCTTCAGACCAGACAGAGGTGGCCCCCTAGGACCACAATGAGCTGTGTCTGTGGGTACGAGGGTGTTGTGCTGCCCTTTCATAGACACAAAACACAACATGGACCCGGACAACTAGAAGCCAGTGGAGTAAATGCAAACCCAATCAGCATGACCTTTAAAGAGTAAATTCAACATCAACGTTACTTTCCTTTCCATTCTCTGAACAAGGAATAAACAACCTCTCCACCTGGATCTAAATCTTACCACGTTAACCAGGTTACATCTCATTTTGAGACAGATTTACAGCGTTGCACGTTCATTGTGAAAAGGCACAGACGTGTGGAGCTATTTGCTTCTGGAGGAGGTGTTTCACAATTCATTGCAACAAGTAACTGTAACTGACAGACTGTCCAAGAACTTCAGTACCAGTATTAACGTTTGGAGCCTGTTCGATGCCACAGGAGTTATTGTTTATGTGTCGTCTCTACTAATAAATTATTGTATTCACGCTGCTTTGGTGACATATGCTTCACCTGATTGATCTACTGATGTTCCCCCTCTATCATGACATCGCCTAAAATGATTTGTTTATTCTCGTAAAATACTATGAGTTTTTCCTTCTTAATTTTTTACTGTTTTTCCCGGACTCTCCGATATTTGGATTTTAAGTGGCCCTAGTGCTCTATTGTTGTATTGACATATATGTGAATATGTAAGATATCACATCAAAAACACGGGAGACAAACTCTAAAATCGACTGTGTTCTTCAGACTCTTCACATGGGATTTTAAAATTTGCCAACATTATGTCCACTTTCATTAATTCTACAACGACTGCCCTGTTTTCAGCTTTGTAACAGTGAATTTTTCTGATAATCTAAGAATTCCATCAAAAGCTAAAGACTTTTTAAAAACGTTTTAGAATGTAGAAAAAATAACATTTATTTAATTAAATTGTTTGTCTCCCACATCTGGAGGCCTCACATTAACACAACTGAAGTTGCCAGTTGGATGTAGATTTGTTAAATGTGGACTGTGTGTGTGTGTATGTGTGTGTGTGTGTGTGTGTGTGTGTGTGTGTGTGTGTGTGTGTGTGTGTGTGTGTGTGTGTGTATGTGTGTGTGTGTGTGTGTGTGTGTGTGTGTTCTCTTGGCACCGTAAAACACAAATGAACAAATTTGGCTTTATTGAGCGTGTTGCCCACCACGAATTGACAGTAAAACCCTGGCAATACTGTCTTTCCTATAAACACATAGATGCATCCACTTGCTGTGCAGCTAAATGAGTATACCACTAACAGGATGTGTGTTAGTGTAGTAAGCAGCAGTGCTTCTTAAGTTGATTAAAAGCAGCAATTTTAGTCAATGACAACTGTTCTGAATAAAACACACTAACATATCTTCATGTGAATGTAACGTGGGCATGATGTCACTCACAGCCACACAAGCATTTCAAGTTGGAGATGAATTCCTACTCGTCAGAATAAATGTGTTGTGCTTTAGAACTCACAAGGGGCATGTTTGACTGACTTTCTTCTGAAGTGCATACGACTCCGATAACTACTTCTCTCACATGCTACCATCAGATTCTTTCATACTGATCAAGCACATACAGTATTTGCGGTAACATGTTTTACTGTACTGAGCCCTTGCAGCTGTCTGCAGTTGTGCAAGTGACTTCACCAAAGCTGCTTTCAGACATGCGCTGAACTCCAGGGATCCTCCACACTTTCTCCTGAGGAGGTGTGAACGCAAATGTTCAGGTGAGAGTCTCCAGAGTTTCTGCGGAGAAAGTCTGGGGGGGGGGTTGACACTTCTAGCCCACAACAGAAGTAAAAATGGAAAATAAACAAAAACAAAACAAATGAAAAAGCACCTCCGCACATGTAGAAGACACAGGGGAAGACGTCAAGAGAGTTTGAGGTGATAAGAGCCGAACCTGCTTCCAGGCCACACTGAACAACTCAGCATCTGACTCAATAAACAAAGGGAGACACTGCTGCTAGGTTTAAGATCTGGCTCCGGTCAAATTTAAAACAACTCGAGCATTGTCTATTCTCTTTTATTCCAGATCAGTCATCGTAACGTATTTTTGTACTTTTTATTATTTGTTTGCACTGTGAAGGAGTGGCTCTATAATTTCATTGTACACCCTGTTCAATGACAATAAAGGCATTCTTCTCTCTTCTTGTTAGACGGCCAACCACAATCGACACTTATATAAACACAATTTCCATACAGTGAGACAGTCAAAGGAGAGAACTATTCTTCGAGACACACGTGGCATCTACTGGTTCTTGACACACTTTGGTTATTGTACAAATTAAACAAACAAAAGACATGTTAATCAGTGAGCTCTGCTACATTATTTAGACTGAGCCAGGCTAACAGTTTCCCCCTGTTTTTAGTGTTTATGCTAAGCTAGGCTAATCAGCCACTGGTTGATATCTTATTTGTAATGGACAGCTTTGGAGTGGTATCGCTCTCTTCTTTTCTAACTCTCAGTAGGATATGAACAATTAACGACTATTACTAAAAGACAACTTAACACCGCGAATGACGCAGTTAAAAGATAATCACGGGACAGGATTTATTTTTTTCTATTGTTGAGCATGGAACATGAAACACATTGAGATACTGTGGTGTCCAGCATATCTCATACCTGTAAACCATCCTGAAAACGGCTGTGCACACAGTTTACTCTCAGACGTCCTTTAACAGAACGCAAGTGCTGGCTGCAAGCTCGAGGAGAAGTGCAGGGGGTTAATATTTTATAAGAGCTATGTGGCCAGCAGAAAATCTCAGATGAATTTTTTATTTCTAATGGCGAGAGACCACCAAACACCATCATTCAGCATCTATATTAACCTCCTCAGCGGCCAAAAATCCCGTCGCCTAACCCCATCTGCCCGTCTTCGCTTCTCCCTCAGACCCTTATGAGACACACCACTATCATTGCCGTTTCATTTACTGATGATTTAAGTTAAATACTGTGCAGATGAAAAAAGGTCAGCTGCAAGCGAAAGCTTCGGTTATATTCTACTACATGTGGAAAAAAATTGACACCTCTGCTTTATCATAAAGCCACTTTTTAATTCAACCTGGATACAATGACCTTGAACACAGCAGCGATGCACTACAATACACTACAAAGATTACTAACAAGCTTTTCAACACTGTCTCTATTCGATGTACTCGTTGCGCCCCCTCCTGATTACTAATAGTATTAAAAAGAAATCGCCAATTAAGTTGTATTTTTCTTTTCTTGAGCTGTGCAACACTTCCTTGGACAGAAAAATTGAAGGCGTCAGTCTTAGTTGCTCAAGAAATAGCAAAATAAAAAAGCATTTTCAGAATTAGAATGCCACTCAGAGTGTACATACCTCCACCCAGGCCCAACAGTCCGCTTATGAAACCACATTTCAATTCACTAGATCTGGATTTTTATCTGAATCTGCACCAAACCTCACACACTCATAAATATCAGACCCCTTTACATGGCGGGTTTTGTATTGTCTAAGATATCTATCATGCAATGTTTATAAGAGGAAAAGAGAGTCTTGGATCTGCACCTAAATGTATTAGGTTCTTCTTTGGGTTGTGCCCCAGCCCTCCACAAGGTTTCATGGAAATCGCAGGAGTAGTTTTTGCAAAAAAATGTACACAAATTGTGTCTCCTCTCTCTCGCATCTCCCGCTCTCTTTCTACTGTCTGTTCCAAACACCTCTCCATTTCCTTTTCTGCCCTCCCTTCTTCCGTTCATCTCCAGTCCCTCTCCTGGGGACAGATGCATGCATAAAAATCATGCCTACGCCATGTTCTGCACATGAACTGGAATTTAAACAAGAGTCATGTGCAGGTAGAATGCGGCTCACGCGTTCTTCAGAGGAGGCTCACAGAGAGCCAGCTGAGGGTGATATGATGAAGAGCTCACGGGTAAAATAAAATGTAACCTTGTGCTAAGACACTGTATGTTTAACAGATTTTCATTATTGTGGTATCAGGTTTGAAACATATACAACAATTAAATTTCAATCAAAGAGTAATTAGTGAGATTAATCTTAATAAGTATTTATGAGTAGATTACGTGATCATTTGTATTTACGTATGCCATTACTTCCTCATCAGCGTTCCTTTAATTTCATCAACTGAATATTTCTCGAGAGGATATTAAGTCAGAGGAGGAAGTGAGATGAAGCGTAAGGAAGAAGAGGAGGAAGTGTAAGGACGGAGAAGGTAATGGTACTGGAAGAGAGGGACTCCACACTGGTTAACCTGAGCGGAGCTCATCAGTCATGTATAGGAAAGCGTGGCAGCTGCCAGCTGCAAATATGTGGAAATGCATGGGTGTGAAAAAGAAGTGTAAAGCAAAAGAGCAAGGGTGTTTTCACACTCCCTATACGATGGGAAGGATTACTCCTCTACTGCGTTTCATAATAAATCAAAATCCATAATATAGATCTAACTGGAAACTTGTTTTATAATAGAATTAAGGTGAAGTTGCAACTTAGTAACAAAATCAAATTTAGAAACCTAAAGACACAATCCATGGTAAGTAAATCTGAAACCGGCATCACTCTCAAACTGATGTTAAATAATCATCCAAGTAAACTTATCATGTTTCAATAGTTGTTACAAGCGTGAAACGGTCATTGAAATAAAACTCTTCAATACTTCTACTGTTTAATAAAACAGGCCACTTTCTAATCGTGTTAACTGCTGAGAAGTGACTGAAATGTGTAATTTATGAGCTCAGGGTGGAACATCCTCAGTGACCTGAGATGATGCTCATGATGGAGCTGCAGCTGATTCGCTCCATTTTATTCACTAAAACTAAGAATGTCTCAGCTGCTTTCCCCATAATACTGTCTTTTCTCTTTTAAAAAATACACTACCTTGTTTTTTACTGATACTATAAATATACTGTTGACTGCTACAACCTTCACCATAAATCTTAAATTACAATTTTACTCAAGGAACAACTACTTCTGAGGAGTGGGTTCAGTGGTTCTGATATTGTAATTGGTATTTATCAGCCAACAAGATTACTTTTTCCTGCAAATTATGTCAAATTGAGACCCCCTCCCAAAAAATGATGCCCCTGAACTCAACTCTTCCATTGGAGAGTGCCTGACAGTGCAGATGTAATCTACACTCAGCTCACTCAAGTGTAAAATTTCAAAATTTCCTTCCAATGAAGTAATTTTAAAATGTTTTTATACCTAATAGAAGAGCGCAAGAAAAGGAAAAGCCTCACATTACTCAAGGTGGCATAAATAGTGGAGCAAAACACTTTATTTTCTATTAACTAAAATACATCTACATTTTACTCACATTTTCTTCTACTCATCCTTTTTATTATGCTCATTGTGGCTGCTCTCCTCACAATCATATCAGGAGAACACGCAACAGAAAGTGCCGCAGCCACAATATAGGAGAAACATTCAAACAAATGCACATTAAGTGATATTGATGAATGTTGCTTGTGTGTTTGCAGGTATCTTTAGAGACACACACTTGAACAGAAAACATGTGCATGTGCTGTAGAATTGCTCCACGTCATTTTACTATTGCAAAGCCTGAAGAGGAGGCGGCACGAGGGGAAGTTACAATGTAACGCAGGGTGGCCGACATGTTCGAGAGAGAGAGAGGGAGGCCTCGGCCCTGGAATTCATTTAGGGAAAAGAGAGGAGGGGGTTGCAACAGTATGGGTCAAAGTTCAGGCTCCGTTCTCCACTCTGACCCCGCCTGCAGCTGGTGCGGCAGACCTCCATTTTGGAGAAGCGAGGGTCTCCATTTTGAGAAGGTTTTTTTTTTTTTCCTTTTTATTTTTAGAATAAAAGACAACAGGGGTATTTTTCCAGATGCAGATATTAAAGTAAGGACATAAATAAATTGGTTTTACAAGTTTCCTGTTTTAATGTAACATTTTGGTCTCATCTTCAATTACCAGAAATTAAGGTTTGGAGTAGCAAACTTGAGATTTATGAATACTGTATTTGACTAATAAAATGATCAAATTGATATCATGGAAGTTTTTTTTACTATGTTTGTTTTCCAGAAAAGGAGAAAACTCAAGAAACGATTACCAACAATCAATCGGGACACATTTTTCTGATAGTAATAATGTATGGACAGAAAGGTGTAACAATGTCTCTGGGCATTCATCACAAAAACAGTTCACACAAATGTCTGTCTTAAATTTAAGCAGATATTGACTCGCAGGGTTTTATCTGAGCAAACTGCTGATAGAGTCCAAATCATTTTCCAATATAGATAACAAACAAATCTGGACATGGCAGCAGGAAAACTAGTGATATGTTTTTTAATTAATGACCGTATGCAACGTTATCATTTCTTGTTGCAGTATTCCAGCACATCTCTTACCACTAGTGTTATCTTAGGCTGTAGTGAAGACAGGCTAACTGGTTTTTCTGCCTGCTTTCAAAGAACTGTGCAGGAAATCACATCCCTAACTGTGACAAACACCTTCGGGTTCACAAAGGTCATCAACAAGCCATTGTGAATCATTGTTTGACTAGAATTACACAATTTGAGCAAAGATTGTATAGGTTTTTCTTGTGACTATTACCAGATAAAACAAAAAGTTGAGTTTGTGAAGAACACCAGGCTAAAAGCAAGACATATTTCTAATTTGTAATTATATGACAGTATAAATGAAACGCCTCTAAACTAAGAAAGAAATAGAATTTCGAATTAAATTACAAATAGATGTAGAATTATCTAGAAACTGCTTTATACGGCTAATCCTAAAAGGTATTCTAAAGAGTTGTGAAATCAAGTAATTTGAGTCAGATTATTCATAATAAGTAGATTTTTTCTTGTTTTTCCAAATAAAATTGAAGAGAAACGATCAATCGTGTCACACATCTGCTTATTGACAAAAGTATGGATAAATCCCCTGCCTTTTCTCGATACGTTTAACATTAATGATGATTGATGATGGTGATTCTCAAATAACTGACCTTTTAAATCATGTCAAAAATGTGAGGAATATGTTCACATTGATTCAGGTTCAAACAAAGAGCAGATGGTACGGAGAAAAAGCTGATTTGATTGATTGAGAAAGTTGACTGAAATACATTAGGCTTAAAAAGAAACCCTCAAATCATAACCTGTGCCCTCGATAGGAAAGCCCTCCACTGCTGAGGAGATGCTCTACATCTCACCTCCCCCTCAGCCTCCTCCCCCTATTAGCCATTTTGTGCTGCTTATATCGCCGCTTCATGTTATGGACTCGCTGCGAGCAAGGGAGGGGGATGTGTGTGTGTGTGTGTGTGTGTGTGAGGGGGCTGCAAGCCCACAGGAAGGCAGTGAAATGAATCTATGGTTCTCATTTATAAACGGAACTCTGGGCCTGATGACTCATAGGCTTTAAGTTGGTGAATTTTGTATATATAAAAAACTACGTAACAGAAGGGTTCTCAACATTTCAGTTAACACTCACCCTTGCAATAAAGCTGTGGCGTTGCCATGTTTGACTCTGATGTGCGCTTTCATTTTACAGTTATTACAGTTGCTATGATTTTAAGTAACCAAATTGAAACAGTCTTTACGTTGAGGGCGTCACAAATATGAGACCCAGTGTGGATGTGTAACTAATAGTAATGAAAGGAAGGTGGGGCTGCTCAGTAAAGGCCTGAGACATGAGAATGTTTCTCCTTTATTTTGCGTGAAATTGTTTGTACATATTCGTGATTTATATTTTCTTGAGAAGAAACCATCATCTGAAAAACCTCACCAGAAGAGGCTGTAGGTCAAACACAACTCGCAACTCAGCTTTTCCACAGGCTACTTTTCCATATGTGCTTTCTTTTCTCCCACCATTCTATTTCCACAGGTGTGTGGACAGCAGCCACATTCCCTGGTTCAATAAAAACAACACCTTCCTCCCTGGTCTTCTCCCCCACTCTCCCCCACACACAAATCCATGGATGCACGTGAGAGCCAATGCGCGGCCATCTTGACCAGGCAACGCCCATTTACTACAATGAGTGTGCGGGTCACATGACAACGGAGAATTCACCAGAAGAAGTGGGTGAGCACGCAGCATACATAAGAGGAGGAGGCGATCGAACCACATGCGCCATTACGTGAACATGGGATCATGCGGGCGCTGTGTGGCACAAGGCACCATCATGCACACCCAGGTTTCTCCCGCCGGAGCACAGGGAACACATCGGGATCATACACATGTATAGATTCGTGGATATGGAATCATAAAGAGAAAAATAATAAATAGTTAATGATTTAACTCCAGTAACATGGAGACACACCTCCCTTCGTGCGCGCGCACCTTCACCCTGAGGTTCTCCACAACTTCACATGCACCAAACAGCATCTGTGTGGGTATTGTCGTTTCTATGGCAACGTCAAAAAAAAATGCATATCAATTAATTTTGTCCAATTATCTCGACACGGAGACACCTCATCCTCGCGAGCGCGCGCACCTTCTGCTTCTTTTCTTTTTTTTTGCGCGTAAGGAGGAGGAGAGCGGGCGAGCACGCGCGCGTCCCTCCATTCATGAAGTGCGTAAAAACTACTCGGGAGTTACTACAGGCGGGGGAGGAGAGGGAGGCCGAGACAGAGGAGGGGGAGGGGGATTATCCATGCTATAGAATGTGTGCCATGAGCCGCTCACGCCTTCCACACACCGCGGGGGTGTCGGTGCCATGGCGGCCACGGGAAGGTTTCCCCGTCCCGGTGCTTTCAGCTCACGGGGCTTCCGCTCGCTCACCGCGGGGGGAGACGCGCTCCGCGGCGCACAGGTGAAGGTTGAGGAATTGAGTTAAAGACGCACATTGGAGGTTTCTGTGTGAACAGATCAGGTCTCACATCGAAAACAACGAGCCAAAGAACCAAACCCGACGCTTTTCTGGCAGGAGGCGACATTTGTTTCCAATTTAGTGAGGCACAAAACTGAAGGAGTGAGGCGTAATAACAACAGATCCATGCCACGTAATGCTTCCATCTCAGAACCAAACGACTAAACGATGACATTTCCCTCTGTGTCCTTTATTTATCAACACTGTTTGTCTTCTTTTATTAAGGAGGACGCACATGCTAAAGCAGAATGACT
Source organism: Paralichthys olivaceus (assembly GCF_024713975.1). Classification (NCBI taxonomy): domain Eukaryota; kingdom Metazoa; phylum Chordata; class Actinopteri; order Pleuronectiformes; family Paralichthyidae; genus Paralichthys; species Paralichthys olivaceus. The sequence goes on along the minus strand of NC_091097.1, from coordinate 2,815,822 downwards.
GAACATGAGCACATAGCAAGTTTATGAATCTGGTGTCAGTCACCTTCTCCGTTTGTATCATTTCATAGGAAACATCAGAGACTGGAGCTCTTTCCTTCTTTTAACCTTTTAAATCGGTTTCACACAAATTCAAAGGAGCTTCTTCATTGAAGCAGCGAGCTCAACAATGTTGGCGTCAAAAACTCAAAGAGAAATTCAGACACGAAGGCCACTCCCTGCTCCAACAATGGCTCAATGTTCGCCTCGAAATCCACACCGCTCTTTCTTAATGACATGTGCACCGTGTCATTAACACGCTTACATAAAGGAAAGAGCATTATTTTGTATTATTGTTAATATTTAGAAGAACGTTGGACTCTGATTTCCAAGACAGCTTTTTGCAATTAAACTGCAATATGTTTTTTTTAAATTAAAACTTATATCTGGACTTGCATTATTTGATAAAGAAAAATAAACACTTAATTTGTCCAGTCTTGCAGTAGGAACTTTTTTTTTGTTTTCAAAAATAAGGGAGGACTGGTAAAGGTAAAACCAAGGCTTGACCAGGCAGATTCTTGATCTGAAGGAAATAGTTGATTAAAAAAATAAATGAACAAATACGTACATAAGAAAAAAGGTAAATCGGTGAATCTTTGAGTAGTTAAAACAGAATTATAAGATGGAAATGGTTTTTATACGCATCAGTGAATCTACAGCTATTTTCTAAACTCAATCATTCAGAAAGCATTTTAATAACCAGTCTTGCCATTTTTAAAACTGAAAAGAGGACAGAATGTTTTGTCAACATTTCAAATGCATGGTGAACAAGTGTAGAGGACTGAAAGGAAAATAAGTCCAGGATTTTTTTTAAATGTGTTTAGTTTATGAGATATGTTTTATTCTAACAAGGTTTGCCTTTAAAGCTTTTTTCCACATGAAGGCCTAAGTGACATGAATGTCATTTTAGGACATTAGGAGCAGTGAGTAAGGCTGAAAATGAAACATTCTAATATGTTCAATTTTTGCCTGCAAATAAATGAATAATAATAATATTTTAAAGGCATTTTAACCAATTCATTATCTGTCTTTTCAGTGTTAAAACCTCAGACACAATCTAACTCACTGGTTTTTGTATAATTCCCTTGCTGACTGTTTATAGTGGATATGTATCATGACTTCTATAACCAAAAATGAATTGAAAGAATATTTGTTAAACCTGGTCTTAAAAGTTCAATCAGACTCACCCTGTTTGATTTTAAGTGCTACAGAAACTGAGGAAAGGGTGAAAAACAATCTATTTTTAACTTGTTTTATGATGGAGTCACAGCTGAAAGGCTGAGGAGGTTTCTGCTGTAGCTGGATTTCAGCAAACACAGAGAGGACATAGTACGATAGGAGCACAGGGTGAGTCATGATGATGTTCGTTGATACATACAGGCCCCAGTCATTTCAACCCGTGCAGTTTACTACTAGTCGGGCGGTTACCCCTCTACCAGGAAGTCGCTTTGCCTCAAAATTCTGATGCAAACATAAATTGTTTTAGACTAAATCATGTTAAAGTCGGCTTAATTATTCCTTAATTTCTGTCTTCGCATTGCCAGATTCTATGTCATAACAGTTGTATAAATATTAACAAATAATCAATCTTTGTTAACTATTCTGTAACCATAAGAGTATTTGTAATAATTACCTCACATCTTATACTTTCTTTAGTTATTTCCTGTTGGTTAAAAATATATTTTACTTTGTCTAGGTCAGCAGTTCTGTGTATGGGATGGAAAATGTCACTTGAAGGCAAAATTCTTCTGGATTTCTTGATTGATTATTGATAGTTCATGTTACTATTAACCTGATTAATTGTAATTTTTTTTCCTGGAGGTTTTTCTACTTGGACTAAGTGAATGTAAGGCGACCAGGGGCCCAGCCTCTGTGGGCGCCCCTTTTCAAAAACAAAATGGGGGAGAGAGGAGGAAGACAGGAGGAAAGGAGGGGGTTCCTGCTTTGTCTAAATGATGCGTGTGTGTTTGTGTGTGCGTGTGTGCATGTGTGTGTGTAAGTGATGTCAGCCTTTACTTTGTTTTGAATCAGCATGGAACAGGGCGTGACCAACAGCAGCCTATAGAGAAGCAGAATGGAGAGGAGCTGTCTCTATACCACAAGCGCATGCATGTACGCACACACAGCAGCCTCGCCTCCTTGGATTTCATTTCCTTGTTTGCAGCTTTGAACAGCAGAGGGCCGACTGAGTCACCCTGATCCTCACTGGTCGGCTCTTCTCTTCTAACTCCTGCAAACCATGTTACTGTAATATTACCGATGAAATGCTGATCTAAGAGGGGAATTGATCCTGATATTCTTCTTCCTCCCACTTACCTGAGCTGGTGATAAACTGCTGAAATACATACAAATATCAGTCTAAATACTGTTATTAATAATATGGTGTATGTGTATGGAGTAATATTAAAATAACAATAATGCGTCGTAGCAAAGAAGAGCACGGTAGTTTAACTAGGATAAAGTTCAGATTTTAACATCCACACATTGTTGAAGTCATACCACGGGGCAGGGCCCGCCCCAAACCTTTTTTGGGGCCCTGTAAGCAGATTTGAGTCCCTCTCCCCCTCCTCAGTGTCCCTGTAAATACGGTGAATTATGTCATCATTTCTCTGGTCACGTGTGGTCTTGAAAGAAAAGTGCTGCACGTAGATGCATTGTATTTGACTGTGAATGGCTAACACCGAAAAACGACTATAAAGCACTTTGAATTGTCATGGAGACTAGGGAAGTGCAATATAAATACAGACCATTTATATCTAATGGTTCTTTAGAAACCTGATATAGTTTAATTTACATTTTCTTTTCTCACTCTCAGTGCACATGGTGTGACTTTCCTGCTTAAGTCAAAGTTGGCCATTGACACTTTTCTTCCTTTTCCCATATTATTTCATGAAAAAGTAATTACGGTAAATTTGTATGCATGTTTAAAACTTGAACATGCTCTGTTTCAAATAATAATTGACATCTGATATGAGGGCCTTTTGTGGAAACAAAATAACATAACTATTCTTCGAATGAACCTGCCACTCCCGCTTAAATAAAAACTGTCACACCAGAGATCAGGGTTTGCATCCACAGTCCCTTCTGTGGTTGCACTCAGGTAACAAAAGCACTTTATTTAAAATTAGTCAAAGCTGGTGGTGTTGTGAAGGTTTGAAGAGGTTTAGGAAACACTGTTTAATTTTGCTAAAGCCACAAAACAAGTTGATACTGTGCTGCGAGATCAGATACTTTCTTAAAAACATTTATATATTATTTGTGAACATTTTACCTGAGTTTTACTTTCGACATATCTGTGACTTCACAAATAAACTATGCATTAAAATTACTATTATAAAATTATGTAAAGAGAAAATGCATCCTTGCTTTTGACTTAGGTGTGTGAAGTGGAGCTTTGAATCACTTGTGGGTTGTAACTAGACCTTGTTTGGCTTAAAATGTAGTTGTGATGTCACAAAAGCCATGCATGTTCACCCATGTGTCAAACTGAGATTTGAGGTGAGCACAGAGAAAACTTCAGCAGATATGTGTGAAGATAATCTCTGTGCACACGTCATTCTGCACAGTGACGCTCAACCACTGCCGAAAGGACCTAAAAGCAGAATGCATTTCTGACCGGTGCCGGTCAAAAGAAATTAATATATATTCCTGAGTGTGGCATTTTATGCCCAAGCCTGATTTTGAATTCACATGTCAGAGATAACTGCTGCCTCTGTATAAGCTGAACAGACTTATTCATGACATTGATTCATCGCAAACTGTTTTTTAACTTAGGTTGGGGGGGACTGTTACAAATTATTCTTAATTAAAATAATTAAATCAAAAATATTATTCAAATACATTATAATAAATGGACTTTGTGCAACATCAGGTCAGTAGAGCCTCCTTCATCAAACGTATACAGTAATTTAAAGTCAACGAATAATCAGACAATTAAATAACAAAGGATAAAAAAATTATAATTTACAAGTGTGACTTCAGCATGAATAGCATTTAAAACAAGATGTTTTCAGTGGGGCTGAGACCATGAGAGGATTGAGATTCTTTCCTCTAAAAAACTGTCCCCCAGATATCTACTGGTGCTCTGTTTTATTTTTAAATGCCAGTTCGATTTACTCACACATATGCTGAGAAACCTGATTCTTAAATCGCACAATGACAGCCTGGAAATACAGCTTTTTTAATAATTTCTGTTCAGACACAGATGATTTTGTCTTTAGAACTGTAGCATCCCAAAGACACAGTAGTGGCAGTCATCAAAATAATGAATTCTACTGTTAAAACCTGTCCTTTCATTTTTCATCTTATCTAAGTTCGCCTATCAAACCGTCACAGTATTTTCTCCAAGGCTGCCACCCGACATAGCATTGTACCGTTACTGTGAGACACACACACACACACACACACACACACACACACACACACACACACACACACACACACACACACACACACACACACACACACACACACACACATACACACACACACACTCTCTTTCCTCCAGACCACGTGAGCGAGTACAGTGGATGTGATACGGCACACCCACCGTTTGCACACACCCACTTCCAGTGGGGGGAGGTGAGCACACATTACTGCACTGGGGGAGGGGATCCCTCTCTTTCTGGCTTGCTCTAGCCCCCTTCTTCTTCTTCTTGGCTCTCTATCCTTTGGCTGCCTCCCTCTGCAGCTCATACATGCCTGCATATGTGCCTGAGTGTGTGCGTGTGTATGTGTGTGCGTGTGCTGTAGCACATGCCAGTGTGTCAGACATGTGACCAGCAGGCAGAGCCTCCATTTTAACTCTTTGAGAATCCGAGTTGCATGGAGAGAAGGGGGAAGGAGAGAATCATGGGAGGAAAGTTGACAGGCGAATGATCAGCTGAGTTGTTTTAATGCTCATCTTTTGTTAAGTCATTCACCAAATAAGCAACTAATTACATCATGAAATAAATAATTTACCATTTTTAAATAATCAGTTTTGAGCTATGACCACATCCACTAAGGGCTCTAACAAGGAGCACATGCACTTCTCTGCCGGGGTGCGGGCATTGTCCCCAACTGAAGTTTGTGTACATTACAAATGTGTCCTTCCCGACACATACTAGTTGCAGTTACGGAACAATGTATGCGTATGGGTGTAACCCACTCAAAGGCCCCCAGAGCCTTCAAACTCTGTCAGGATGGAGGGATGCTACAATGGTCGTAATCTTCTAAAAACAAACAAACCCGATTTGCATGGTGATTGTCCAGTTGTGCAGAGGAGCGAAGCAGGAAGGGATCAAACGTCTCTGTTAAAGTGAGACTGTGAAACATTTGTGTCCCAGCAGCCCTCGCACAATGTTGTAATGTGTAATGTGCAGGTTACGTCCACACTCAAACATTAGTTTATACATGACTTGTGCTACATTGACCTCGAAAACCCACATGACTCCAGAGACTTTTGTTTTATTTTGAAAACTGCAGCGTTGTGTTTTCGTCTGGACCGAAAGTAACTGAGACTTATGGAAAAAATTACATGCTGACACTCACAGTCTCTTCCTGATTGGCTAATATCAGTCAAGACTCGGATTCCAGCCGTAGCTAATGAACCCCATTGCGCGGACATTTTGCAGAGGTCATGTCTGGAAGCATCTTTATTGTCAGTAACTGTTCCATCTCAGGCCAACAGAAGACAACCCTGTTCTTACTTTTTACTACTGCTGTTCCTAGTCTGCAATATTTTCTGTAACTTAAGACATTTTCAGACATGAATTCCGGAGAATGTCTGGAGAATTTCTCTGGAGTTTGTCGGCACATTAACAATGCAGCGGGAGATTTTCAGCTCACATTTGTTCACAACAACGCAGACATCTCCGGGACGTATACATTCCACTGCAGAGATCACATGTCTTTCTTTACATCACATCAACACCAGCGTCAGCCCTCATCACCAAAAGCTCTCTTAACATCTTTCTATCTTCTATGTGTATTGCACCGCAGTCTGAGATATTGGTTTTAATTCATTTTTTCTGTTTTTGCGCCACCCACTCACTCGTGGGGAATTCTTCAGAGAATCTACTGCCGTGTTCTCACAGGGGCTCATTCGGACATTTGCGTTCTCCTGAGTGGAGAATACAAACTGAACAGAATTCGTTTTGTCTCAAATAGCAATAGGCTTGGTATTTTTCACATCCGAAAACAGAGCTGCTCAAGATTCTCCAGAGTGGACAGGAAACACTGAGGCCTTAAATAATACAAGTAAAGTGTTGACATCATGTGGAGCACTCAGCCTGTGAAGGACGGCTGACTACATTACACAGTAGCTTCATGTCTTCTGTGGCTCAAAGTTTCAAAAGAAAAATGCATAAGCCTGGTGAGCTCTTCACAGTTTTCTCACCTTGGGCTGGAAAATTTGTTGGAGAATTGGGTCCGGACTTTACCCAGACTTTGCCTTTCACACATGCACAATGCAGATGCGTTCATAACAGCAACAAATCCTCCACATTATTCAGGCAAGAGGTGGAGCAGCCGGGTGCAGCACACAGAGACAGGAAGTAACGCTGCAGTGATCACATGATCATGTTTACAGCACTCGACACCATCGTCGGTTCTTATCACCACAAACTCTCTAGATATCTTCGTTTGTGTCCTCTACATGAATGGCAACACTTTTTCACCATGTTTACGTCTTTCTCGCGGTAGAAGCGTCAAGAACCACCCCCCCCATTCGCTCACGGTGAAACTAGCGGGGGAACCCCTGCTGTGGTCATGCTCTGACTCATGCCAGGCTCTTTCCACCACTGTGGCTTTGAGGAAATTTAACTTATGATACCTTGATAATGTTCATGTTTACCTGAACCAGTAGCATTGTAACAGAAAATAACAGATATGCAAATGAAAAATGTTAAGTGCATGTTAGATATTTTGTCTAATTGTTTAGTGATATGTCCTGATCAGGCCCCTCCTTCTCTGTTCGTCATTGCTTTGCTGTTTCTGAATCTCCCTGACTCAAAAGTTTGAAAGTCCTGAAACAACCACAATTAAACAATTCAAAGACTCAAAGACTCAATCCGCTCAACAGGATGCAAGTGGGAATAAACACGGGTAACATTTGAGTAAAAATGTGTTTCTCAAGCTTTAGAGACTCAATAAAACCATGTTACAGAATCCATCTTTACTTAAACATCAAAATAAAATTAAGGATAGCAGACACTGCAGACTCTCTGCAATGGAAGCATGACAGACAGATGGACATATATGGAGGAGATGGACTCAACAAGTACTGGCCTTTTTGCTGGAGCCCAGAGTGCTACACCATTACTCCACTTTGGATTGAAAAACACCTCATTCTATGACTAAATATAGAGCAGCCAGCCTATCAAAGCATTCATTTGGCAAACTCGTCCATCAAAAGAGACTTACATTTTCATCTCACATGAACACACGCTGAGAGCAACTCTGTCTTAATCAAGAACACAAGCACGTGGACAGGGACCCAACCTAACACCCTCCAATTGATGCACTACCTCACCGATGAGGTTTGAGAAAAATACTGCTATGTTTTGTGGAAATTTGGGGCAGCTGACATAATTTTCTACATATTACTGTAATAAAAAAAAAGACTTAAGTCAACATAGAGGCATTAAATCCATTTGAAATAAATGCATAAAATTGAGACCTAAAAGCTTCAGTGTGCTTCAGAAGTGGACTGAAACCTTTCCAGACTGATATTTAAAAGTGTATTTTCTATTCACATAAATTCCTGCAGTGTGATCCAAACAAAGCAGTCATTTGGAGTATTTTAGCCATCAGGCAGGAGATCCCCAGAACATGTGATAAAAAAAAAAAAACGAAACTGCATATCTTCAATAAATAAAACTGAATAGATGTCTTTATGTTGCACAGGAGCTCTGTAATCACAATAATCATTCAGAATGGATGTCTTTCAGGCTTCAAAGCAACAGAATGGAGTGTATTTCACAGGCTGATGGTTCTGCAGAAAGGGCAGGAGGGAGGCGCCTGTTGACTATAGATTAAATGTTTCTCTTCATGTCTGCTTCTTTTTGGAGTATCGGTAATGTTATGGACATGTGACTTTTACTTAATCCCCCGCTTTGTGTGTTTGCAAGATAGCCCAACTTTGTTGAGCTAATCATATCCAAGTCTGCACTTTCCACCAAAGACAACGACGACGCGCACCACATCGTTTTAAAATAATCATTCAAATCTCTGCTGCTCGCCCATAGGTGCCTTCACAGATCACTGTACGCTGCAGCAATAGCAATAAGTGATTACAGAGCCTGCAAAATAAATTCCCCCCAAAAACTCCTCACTTTTCCTCTGCATTCTCTTCCACTGATTTTTCACCTTTCAGTTTGAGTATAACTAATCTTGTTGTTCCATCTCCCAACATTTAACACTTGCATTCTGATCTACAGGTTATTCACTCATCAGTTTTATTCTGAGACAACAATGCAATGAGATGTGTAAAAACTGTATTTCGGTCTTAATTAAATACGGTCAGTGAATTTTTTTTCCATCCTTAAAATGTTTTATTCTATTTAAAAGAAAAAAGGTAATTGTACTTTTCCCCTCTCAAACAGGGTGTGTTTCATTTAGTTGTGTGTATGCATTTTTTGGAGAGCATTGTTTTTGTTCTTGTTACCATCAGTTGTTAAGGATCAAACCCATCTTTGGTAAATAATAGAGATCGATACGACTGAAGTAATGATATAATAATAATAATAATAACTTCATTTGTTTGGCACTTATCTAAACAAGGTTACAAAGTGCTCCACAAAATCCACAGCAAAAAATGAATGAATTAAAATAAAAGGTATTCATTTCAGTTCAATGTTAAGCACTAAATCATAATAAGGTCAAGACCTTAAACTTTGTAGAGAAACTCAGTGGAAAAGTAAACAGAGAAATCCAGTCAAACAGACAGACACACGCAACCAGGAAGCAGCCAGCACAGGAAGTTCTATATGCGAAACAGCAACTATAGAAAGTCCTCTCAACCAATCACAGCCCAGCGGGAACATGCCTCCCGGTCAAGCCAAAGCTGGGTGCCCTATAGGCTCCTTAACCTCCACTTTCTTTCTCATTACTGCAGCAAAAAATGTCAAGAATTTAAGAACCCCCACCCCCTCTTGCATACACACACACACACACACACACACTTCAATCTGATGGTGCTCAGATGGGGGAAGAGTTAAAGGAAAAGGAAAACTAAGGAAATAACGAAAGACAAAAAGCAAAGGGAGGAAAACTGTTAGCGAGGGAAAAACAAACAATAGGCAGTCCAACAGTTTACAAGAGGCCGGCTGCTCTCAGAGGCTGAGGAGCTGAGGGAGAATGTCAGCAATCATTTCAGTTTAGCTTCGCTTCCATTGACAGAAAGAAAACGCTTCCGTTTCTGAGATGAACAAGTAAATAAACTGTGGCTGTGAGTTGAAAACAAAGAGGGAATAACTCCCACTCTTTCTACGTCAGAGAACACACATCGAGGAAGTTATTCTTAAACTGCATCTTAAACAGTTTTTTCATTTGTGTGGATATTTGTTTTTAATCATAAAAAAACTAAAACTTTTTACAAGATAAAATGCAAAAAGAGGAAATACTTAAACTAGAACGAAGGCATGTGTTTACTTACACTGGAACTACATATTCTGATTTTGCTTTAAAATTCATCAACTGATAATATGTTCTGTAATCAATTGTATTGGTATTCTGTAGTTAAAAATTATGAAAGTACCAATATACCAATATTATTAGCCCATTGTATCAGATGCAATATGAATAATAAAGGATTCTTCTTTTGTCTAAAATTTGGTTTCTTCATTTGCTTTGAGAATTATTCACACTAGTTTAAAAATTCCTTTGTATTTCACATCTTTAAACTGTGTTATGACAAATGTAATTTATACTGTTCTTAAATCAGAGTGAATTATGTTCAGCCTATTCCAAAGATCTTTGGTTTTGACAAATCTGACTAAATTAGCAATGCATTGCAGTGAGTGTGACAGCCATATATTACAATTATGCACGGAAACAATTTACATTTATAGGATCCACACCGTGCAAAATATTAAAATGGCCTTCGTAAAGTACAGAGGAAAACATCTCTGTGCAGTTATCTGCAGCCTGAATTCACTGCACACAAGCAGCTGACTTACACAGCAATCCTTCATTTTTTTTAAACTTCAACATGTCCACAGGTAGGAAGCCAGTCAGGGATCATTTCTTTGTCATGTCCCTGTCTCATCCCAGGTTGTCGCCTAAAATATAATCATGCACGTACAAATTTACATGTACTGAGCAAAAATTGCATCGATTCCAGTTACAGTTTTTATGTAAAAGTTCCACCCAGTTTGTGAGTGGGAAGCCAGAGAGGGATCATGCCCTTGTTGATACACTAGTGCAAAACTGAACCACGACATAAGAGCAAATTTTAAAAGCTTATAAAAGGACAAAAAAAAATCCAATGACGCAGATAGAAAATGGTTCTGACTTTCTCTGGAGGTTTTCTTTCACATATTAAAAGCGCAGCAGGAGATTCTTCACGTAAACAACACAAAAATCTCCAAAGCATTCAGGTGAGGGGTGGTGCAGAAGGCAGAGGCCGGACTAACGTATACATTTTGGTCTAAAGATTCCATTTTTGTTTACAGCACATCCAGCACCGGTATTTAAACAAAAGCCCTGGTGTCTTCTCTGTGATTGAAATCACCCAAAAATATTTGTATTCCTTTTTCTTCGTTTGATTTTTCTGTCATCCGAGTGTTAGAAACATCACCAGAATTCTCACTCGCTCGTTGTGAATTCTGCAGAGGATCTCCTGCTGTGTTCTCACATCGGCCCCCCCGGAGAATGTCCGTAAGGAAATATGGAGTTCCAAATGTCTGAATGCAGCTTCATAAAATTGTGTTGAGTGCATGAATGTATTTTGATGATGCACAGTGGTTTAAAATCTGAAATCTGAATCAGTTCTAGGGGGTTTGTTTATTTTTAATACAAGCAAAATGGCCTCTTTTGTGTACTCTATAAGAAGAGTCACATGGGGCGAAAGCTCCACTTCTATTCTCAAAAAATGAGTGTGTGTGTGCTCAACCTACAGCAAAATACATGGTTTTCCCTTGATTAATTTATTTTATTCTAGACTGAGGCAGAATGAACGCATGTGTTGTTTTTAGGGGTTTTGAATGTTAAGTTAGTCAGTATCCTCCTTCGATATATTGAAGGTCATTTCCTTCACTGTTTTACAGTGTTACAATACAGCCTTCAGACATTTTATTTCTCCTTTTACAAAGGGATTTTAGTCAATTAATTATTTGTCTGTAGGCACTACACATGAAGAGTTTCCCTAACTCGAACTTCCTCAGCCAATTACTCAATTAAAGACTGGTATACGATCTCATTAGAAAGAAAACTAGCACAAAAGTCCACGGAACAGTTTCCACGTATCTGTATGAGTTTGTTATTGCAAACTTCGTTCAAATTGGTCTTTTTGGTCATGGCTTTGTTTAATTTATTTTAAGAGACAACTCCCACTTAGGCCCACACCTCAATTACACAAAGACATGTTTTTAGTGGTGAAGTGGAATTTCCAAAAGCGATCATGGAGTTAATGTTGCAGCAATAAATTATGGCATAGTCTGTCTTCCACTCCACTGATTGAGCTCATTCAGAGGAAAAGGTACATATAGTATTACATGGTTCAAATATAATTCCAGGAAATGGCAAATTTGTAAAAGGGATTAAAAGATATCAAATATATATTAAATGATAAAGTTGGATTTTAGTCTTTTAAGATGGAAACAATTTGTTGGACAAAACAACTGTACACATGAGGGTTTAGTGATGCCACATTTTTTACATTAAACCACAAATAATATTTAAGAGGAGCTAATTGTTCATGAAAACCCTAAATTACTCTGTTTTAAGTTGAATAACTTGGTCTCAAAAGCCTCGAGAAGGTTTTTGTCAGGGGTTTATGGTTTGTTGTCCTCCCTGCTGTTGAATTCTTTTCCCCTTGAAACTAGATACAGTAGATTCATATTTATACCATGTCTCTGTACAACACAAGTACTAAAGAGTTTACATCTGAATTATATGACTCCTGCTCTTATACAACCAACTAGTGGTACTGGAACACATGTTGGTGCCTTAAAAGCAAGAGATGGAGGGTGGACTACAGAAGAAAATGGAACGGCTGGATCTATTTTACAGGTATGGAAAAAAGATTACAGTACACAAAACACACACATACACACACAGGATGACATGACTGAGGATGACCACCAGGGCAGGGCTCCGGGGCGGTTTCTACACTTATGTACATGCATACAATCTCTACAACACACACACACATATGCACAAGAGGCCCCAGCAGACCCCGACCCCTGGGCCCCAACCACCCCCCACCCAAAACAACCCTCCCTTCCCCCCTATTCCTTTCTTTACGTTTTTTTCCTTCTTGATAGCATTGCTTGTGATTAAAACGCAACAGCCCGAGTGAGAGAGGGGGAAAAAAAGAGCGAGAGACACAGAGGGAGAGTGAGAGGGGGGGACAGATGGTTAGAACCAGAGAGAAGAAACAATCAGAAAGATGGGGCGGAGCAGAAGGAGAGAGGTGGGGGGAAGGGGGTGTTTCCCTCTTAAAGAGACAGGACCCATTTACCCCTTCACCTACATAAGGCCTCCTTGTACCGTTGAGAGATAAGATAAGACCTTTGTCAGTCTGGGTTTATTTTTCCTCATTACGATCGCTGCTTACTCAAACCACCAGTGCTTCATTTACAGCTTATTGTAAAAAACAAAATACAAGTGTAAAGGTTTAATCAGCTTATTCTGAACATACATTTGCATGTTCACAGTCATTCACTATTATCTACCGTTCATTGGTTAAAGGCTAACTCCGGTGATTTAGAAAAGTGTGAGCACACACTCATTTTTTTTTATTTTACGTTTGTACTTTTTTTTTGTGTGTGCTCATAAAACGAAATTTATCAAAAATATGAAGAGTGTGTGATATCTGGATTTTTTTTTAGACTCTATAAGAGTCAAGCTGTAAAAAACCCACTGGATCCTACATTGCCCAGAATGCAACATGTTAGCACCGTTTCAGCTGGCTCCCTTTCCGGGTAAATGGCCAGGTCCCTCAAACATCACGCCTCCATTTGTAACCAAGGAGTTCTGTTCTGTATTGTCTACTCCATTGACGTCGCCATGACTTCAACAGTCTAATTGATCTAAAACAGGGTCAGGACTGGATATGTCACAGCAGCAAAACAGGCGTCTTTTTACAGAAAAAAATGCATTTTACATTGAATTAGATCACTTCAATCATAGCCAGAGGGGAAGAGGAGATACAAGTCACAGGAAGACCTACTTCAGCAATATCAATCACACACACACACACACACAAACAATGTACAAGCTTTGGGCCCTATAAGCAATAAAATGTACACATGAAATAAAATTTTAAAAATCATCTAGTGTGACAACAATTAATAAAGGACAAACCATCCAAAGGTTCAGAAGTTCCTTTTGACAACACACAGATTAACTAGTTAGGTGTACCTCCTGTCTGAGAAATAAAAGCAAGTGGAGGTGACATTGAAATGCTATATGAAACAAAATTTAAAATACATCATTAAGGCGGTTATTTGATTTGTTATTTAAGTACACATGTACAAGAGCAGAGTGCAGAGTGACCCCCTGGTAGGGGCTTATAGCATTGTATAATTATCATTATTATGATTATTGATGCATGACCATAAGTTGTATTTTAATGCTGCAGTAAGTCAAGCTGGGGCATATATTAAATTCTTCTATTTGTTACACAGCATCACATTTTACGAGGTATTCACGTTTTTGTATGAAGTATTTAAATCTGTGGTGCAACTAACTTTCGCTGTCAGACAAGTTCCCAGGGGTGAAATGTGAAAATACTTTTCTTTTGGGATCAGTATGTCGATACAAGTACGTCAATGCTTTACATTCCATTGTTTGTTTGTTTTTTCAATCAACGGATTCATCAGTATGAAATATCCTATGATTTCTCACAGGCCAATTTGATATTATGCAGAACCTGAGGATGTTTTTGCTTGGAAAAGAAAAAAAAATAAGAAAATTCACTACTTAGCAGAGCAGTTTCCATTTTTTTTCTGATTACGCTTCTGATTCATCACTGCAGGCCTGAGTATCATGTTTCAGTTGCCAAATCCACCAGGGATTCCCTCTTTAACTTTATTAGGAACGCAATAAATGTTCCAGATTACAACTCAGCTAGATCCCTTTTTCCATTTTTTTCGCTGAAGAAATGTAGTTCGGCTCGAGTCAAATCTAAAACACATGCATCTATGTGTGCAGTCACTCTCCCTGGACCCCTTCATGTGTCTGTCTGCCTTTAATTCTGCTGCTTGCTCTGGTCTCGCTCGCGAAAACACTGGAATGGTGCAGAGAAAATGGCAACATGCCAAGGTAGGGAGGGAGAGGGAGGGTGGAAGAAAAAAAAACAAGAGAGAGCAAGAGAGAAACGAACATACTGTACCAGAGAGAGGGAGAGAAGAAAGCAAAAAAAAAAAAAAGACAGTGAAGGCATGAACAGAGAGAGAGAGGAGGATAAAGTCAGTCCATGCCTGTGAGGGAGGGAGGAGGGAGAGAGGGAGGAAGGACCTCTCTTTTTTTAAGCTGCTTGCAGGTGCTGCTGCCAGACGATTGGTCGCACCCCCCTCACTGCCTCCGCCCACCGACCCCTCCTCCTCTTCCTTCTCTCCAGCCATGAGAGGAGAGGAAGACAGACCATGGTGTGCTCCACCGAGCCCCTCTCTGTTTCTGTGTGTGCTGCTGTTTGAAAGACCCAACACACACATACACACACATAGTTCCTCACATGCACGGTATATTTTGAGAGCCTTTAAAGTTGCAAGAGTTTACATAATGCACAGAAAAAGAAATAAGGAATGCTGCCGCCGCTCTTCTACTTAGAGAATAGAACATAAGATATTTATATATCCTGTAAATCCAACAAAATACAAACTTTAACATGAACAAAATGAATAACACAATTCTTTACGATTTGCAAAGTAAGAGTGAATGGAAATACAAACAACACACCCGTTCCCTCAAGTGAAAAGCCACATCAGTCAGGTTTGAACACAAACTCAGACAAAAGAAAAATAAATGTTCCTGTTGCTAAAAACTGGAACTTCCTGCATAGACGGGTACACATCTGAACCAGGCACAGAGCCAAGTCTACACCATGACACACTATGAGCAGTCAAAGTGTAAAAATGTGAGACCACGCAGATCTCAACAACCGTTTCCAATGAGAGCCATTGAGGCCACTGAGGCGAGTTGAGGTATGACTCACAAGCCTCAGCGGGATTTCAGCAGATTCTATAGGATTGTGAGCCATTCTAACCTGGGGTTAAAGCATCCGCCCTGCTCAAGTGTCCTTGAGCAAAACACCAAATCCCCACCAGCTTCAGTGGGCTGTGACATTCCTACTTGACTCAACAGGACAGAATGACAGCAAGAGAGGGCAGCATCCATTTTACCAAATGATTAATCAGGAACATTGGAATGGACAAAATTAGCCTGTTGAAAAAAATACCACTGCGATGATTAAAATGTGTGTTAACCTGTTTGATCACACAGAAGCTATTACATTCAATACATGTTTGCATTAACAATGTCAAGGCTGCAGGTGAGTGAGGATATGTTGATTGATTTAAAGAAAGTGCAATCACTGTGGTACTGAATGTCAGATTCTGCTTCACACACACACACACACACACACACACACACACACACACACACACACACACACACACACACACACACACACACACACACACACACACACACACACAGGGATCAAAAATATATTTTTTTGTCAAGTCAATTAGACTCATTGTGAATTTGCGCTGACATTTACAAAGTGTGGGAGGTATAAAAGAAGCTGTGCCATGAAACACACAATGTTTATCTGTATACAACACCAAATAATTATTTTCATACAGGAGGATGGTGCAGCCGAACGTTTGAATTGTTTTATCTGTTGAATTTTGCTTCTGTTTAGACTCATTATGTATAAACTATGTTGCAATTGTTTTAATGTGTATAAATAAATCAAATAAAAAAAGGTTAATTTCCTTTTCAAGCCCAGATTTTATAAAGAAGGGAAAATGCAGACATGAAGGTAAAGTCTGTGAAGGTGATACAAAATAACAAAGCTAAAGACAGAGATCAGCTGGCCATTACAGCTCATTGGGTCAAACTGTATTATTTAAAAGAGAAGGGGGGGGTCCACATGAATACTGAGCTGGTTTCACTTATCTACAGTAGAAATCACAGAAAGGTGTCCTGTGCTTGTTTTTAAGTCGTCTAACTGCTACTCATCGTCTCCTCTGCTTCCCTCTGCCAAGCGTCACAAGGCTTCGTCACACACTGCACAACTTATCTCAAAGCCATTTGTGTGCATAATGACAAATGGGCTAGATTGGCCAACAGTCAATACATGAATTTAAGTGAGACATTTCTCCACGACAAAAAGATTAGGTGCAGGGAACATGTCAAAATGAAACAGAAACAGCTGAAAACTCTGAAAAGAGCTGTTTTAGAGTTAACTTTCTCCTTTGTTGGACCAGAGAGGCATCTTCACAGCTGGGTGTGGATTGGGTGTAACAACTCCCATGGTGGGTTCATCATTACAAATACAGAGGACATGATTGAGCTTCTTCTATTTTAGTGGAAAATCTAGTTTCAACCTGTATAAGATTACAATAAAACTATAACCTGTATTTCAGGAATGTGCTATTGTGATGGTGCAGAGGAACTACTGATATAAACAGATAAGTGATATTTAACAACATTTGCATAGTTTTGGTTTTTTTAGAAGCTATGTAAGTAAGAATATTAAGACTGGTTTCCACTATAACCTATGAGATTAAAGTGTTATTTCAAAGTGATTTCTCTGTCTGTAGCAGGAAGAGGCAGACATCCTGGTCTTATTATTCAATCACGAAATTTGATCAAACCACCCTCATTGTGAAGGACACTGACATAACTATCAAGAGGGATTCTTAAGACAGTAAAGTGGTGACAGTTGATATGTTGACTTGCCCCATATTCAAAGCTCCAGAGGAGCAACAAGCAGGCTGGTTCTCGAGCTTCAGGCGCCACGCCACACTAAACTATTCTACTAATTACACAGAAGCTGAGGACATCATTCTTCTCGTGAAAATTACAAAGCAAAATAAAGACGTCTTTCAATTTCATTTCACAAATAAAATGATGCGCTTTAAATAACAGTGACCCATTTAAAGATTATTTTTAAAATGTCAACATGAATGTGACAGAGTTTATCAGATAAGGGGGCTGGAAGTGGCAGCGAAAGGACAAAAGAAATGATTCACAAAACCAAAGTGTTGTTGCTTTGGTTCATGAGGATCTTTGGTTTACTGTCGGGGGCTGGGGGGTGTGGATGGTACTTCACAGGAAGGTAACCATCTTTCAGCCTTACATCATGAGGGAGGATATGGGAACATGGATAGGATGAGAGAGAAAGGGTCTGATTCTGCCTTTTGGTTTTACACACACACACACACTCTCACACTACTTTTTATTTTCCTAAATTACTAATTTGTTTTCATGTCAGTGCAGTGACAAAAAGATTAAAAACTAATGTATTTGGATTCTTGTTTTTTTTTTTGACAATCTAAGGAACAATGTAAAAGTGCAGAACCAAAAAACTACAGTTGATTTAGATTTGTTGCTTTCTTTGAATTGACTTTTTGAATGAAGTGAGGCTCCAGCTGGAACTCCTCATGGCAAACGTGGACCTGTCTGTCCAAACCAAAAGACAAAGCTAACTAAGAAAATTGGACAACATTAACTCTGGTTTTAACAAAGTCTGGTATGCTGCATATTTACAGAAAAAAAGAAAATGAGATGGTGATGGTGTTGAATGAACCAAACCCTTTTACAGCATATTATTGTATAATGTAGAAAACAAAGACCTCAGTAGGTTCTCATGTATTCAGGCTGCAGATTCAAAATTGCATTTTTTTTCTCCAAGTTTAAAAAAAAAAAATAACTTAGACTCAAAGTTTCACTTCATTTTAGACTTTAAAATCTCTTTAGAAATTATACAAACAGGTCAACTTACTTTTACTTTCTAGATAATGTGAAACTCATTTTGAAATCCTTTTTTTTTCTTAAAATGTGAATGAATTAGATTTGTGAAAAACGTTTAAATAAATAGATATTTTACATTTTCCTGTAAATGTTTCTTGTGTTTAATTTTATTTTTTTAAAGCTTTTATTAGTTCAGCAACTCTAAGCTAACGCTAACTTTAAAATAAATGAAAATAAATTGTAATTATAGAGAAATAAATAAATCCTTTTTGATGTTTGCTTCTTGAAGACTTGACCCATATGATTCACACAAACATTTTATTATTCAAAAACTGAAAATACTAAGATGATATTTGGTTTGTGTTGTTTAGCTTTGCCCACACAAGCAATCTCTACACTACATGTGTTGTGTACATTTTGGTCTCTGCAGACAGGATGGCTTGTTCTCTCTGAATGAGCACCCCCCCACACTCACACACTCTTATACATACAATCCACCCCCCCTCCACTCCTGCTCTCCCTTGCGACTCTTCCCCCGTCCTGCTCCCTCTCTCACTGACCTCCCACAAACCTCTCCAACCTGACACACATTTCAGTCAGCCTAATGACGAATATTATGACCATCTCCGAAATTTAAAACCCTTCCATCTCTATCTTACAGCAGGTCCCTGTGATACACCCACCCATAGCATGCACACCCAGGGGTCCGGCTCGAGTGGGGGGGTGCCATGGACAGTAGCCTATAAGGGGTTCAACACTGATTCTTACGAAACAGAGAAAATTACCTCCCCGTACCCCCTCCCCCTAGACCCCATCCCTCAAATAAAGGGTTTAGTTCCCACTGAACAGCGGCCCCTCCCACACAAACACACACCTCCACTGGGATTCTATGACAAAGTAAACTGCACACACCACCCACTACTCCCAGCAGCAACTTAAACCCACTTTCAGAATTGGACACGACTGCAGTCAGATTTAAAGGTAAAGGTCAAAATGATATGAAACTGAAGCCACTTAAACAATTGTTACTATTAATTATCATCTTGCTTATTTAGTCTAAATTTACACCTTGTGAAAAACAATACATTTGTTGGCTCGGATTAACATTCAGAAATAGGCCGCTGTCGCGTCACAGAGGGGTTATTTTAAACATTTGTGAGGACTCAAACATTATGTACACATGTATGGGTACAGCAGTTGAACAGATGTTTGACATAAATATTTAAAGAATCATTTTGGGGCATCATTTTTCTCTTGTTAGCTCGATCACATCAACAGCCATTTTGAAAATGGGGCTTCAAAAATTTGTTTTCCACCAAATTTACCCAGTGCTTAGGCATTTGTTTTTTCAACATGAACAACTACTGGACCCTGCTTTGTTACTACAGGGCAAGTTGGGCAATGAGGAGACCCAGAGCTACGCACTACAGTGAAAGAAAAAGGGGAAAAAAACAGCAGCCTGTGCAGTGTTTCTGCCTCATTCAGAGCTTCGCCATTTTACCCTCACTGGCTGACGTGCAGTGACTCCTCTTTGCGTGGAGGCACCACGTGTTGTGGAACCACTGAAGGCCTTGGCTCGCCCATGTTGGCCCCTCATCTCACAAATCACCTTTATCATTATGGCTCTTCAAGGTTATCACACAGGAGGTCTGGGACACTGTGCACGACACACAGCACCATCAGAATAATTTACTGACCCGCTGAGAGATTATAAGAAATTACAGCCTGCTGCCATGTTGGTTCCCTAAGCATGACGAGTGACCTGTTTCTGCAGTTTGACATAAACTGTGAGATTCAGCCTCCCTGCGTAACCTCGGTCAGCTGATCAGTTCAATTCCATTTATTTGTATAGCGCCAAATCATAACATACATCATCTCAAGGCACTCAAAATAGTGTGGTCCAGACCAGATACAGAGAAATCCAACAGTTCCAACACACTGCTGACATTATTTTGCAACACAGTCATGCTGCAACATTTATGGCGAAGAGCAAGCACCCAAAACCAGCTCAATTTCAATATTCAGCCACATTCACAAAGAAATGTTCTAAATGCTGATTCACAAACAATGTTAGATTTCATTTGTGGCAGACAAGTAACCACTAGGCTGAAATCTATGAATACACACATGTGGCCAAACAGCAGAACATGGGAGAGCTGTGCTCACGGTTCATCTCATATCTGTGCCAAAGGTTACAGGCATGAAATATGGTCTATAGGCAAATTCCACGATATACAGTTTAATGCAGGTCAAGTCAGGCTCTTAAAACCGAGCAGCTGATCTGCTGTGGACCTCACTTTGCCAGTTTATCCCTGTAATTTGATCGAAAATAAACACACATGACTAAGCTTCAGTTATAATGTGTCTATTAAAAAGCTTCACAGTCACTATGTTTAATGGTGAAATATTTACTCTTATTCTATATTTTAAAAGAGAAAACATAAATACAACAATTACTGACTGCAGTTTTTTTTTTTAAATATGGCTGTGTTTTTATGAGAAATGAGTTAGATTTAACTGGAGACTTATGGGAAGTGTGTTGAGCATTTTGAAATAATTTAATCTAATTAAAAATCACAGAAAACTTAGCCTTTGGAGTGGAAGTGCATTTTGAACCAGGGAAACCACACGTGAATTAACGTGAATCCCTCATAACGGATATGGATTAATTAGCAGAGACGATTGAAACCTGAAACACGTTCATGCACGAATTTGGATTAATGGTCAAAAATGCGCACTGATATGGCGTCACGTGTGAAACTCGGAGTTTTAAAAGCCACTATGAAGCTGCTCCGTGACACATGTGAATTTCCCAGTGTATTTTTTTTTTAAATCCCGTTAATAAGCAGGGGAGGAAAGGGTTGGACCTGGGGCATGCTGTCACTGCTTCAGTTTCGCAGCAATGGCCAACAAAGTTGAAGCTCTCTACACAACCACGCCAACAAAACAACAACCCCTCCCGAAAAACTAGGGCCCGGACACAACTTTCCACAGTGGCTGCTGCGGACATGGCGTCTTCCTCGAGCCCCACTTAAAGCAAAGTAATGAGTGAAAGCGTGACAGCCACCAAGAGTCACACGAAAGAGAAAAGGGCCCCTGGAAGAGGTGATGCAACACATGAGAGAGGGGGGGGGGGGGTGTACTGTTTAGTACCTTTGCTTCTTAGGGACGGAGTGCTCGACCTCGATGCGCTTCCCTTGAAGTTCCACTTTACCTGGAAGAAAAAAGGACGAGGTCACGATCAGCATGGGGCTACATGCTATACATGCTAACAGTCATGTATGTGAGGGGGGAGGGGGAGAGAGGGAGGGAGGTGGGGTATGTGGCTAAAGAAAATGGCACCTTACAGCCAACTTTACTTTTAGAGCTGCGACTGAGCGAGGAGGAAGTGTGTGAAGGGGTCAAGGGGAAGGGTGGAAGGTTCAAAGGGCCCAAAACACGACCTATGAGTCCTGGAGAGAACGAGTGGTCGTTACCCTGCCCCCCCCCTACACACACTTGATCTAATGTAGGACCCACATCTACACTGATATTAATTTTAGCCTACAGCTGGCGGGTGGGTGTTTTACAAGATCTGTCCTGCGGCCCTGGGAGTATGGCTGCTCGTGTTCGTGAGGCTTCATGTGGACTGGAAGACGCTGACTGGCATGGCGACCTTGCCTCCTCCCTTTACAGTCACCCTACGTGGGAGATCATGAGGCATAAGCCACGGAGCTCAGGCGGCCTCTCGTCGATCGGTCACACGCCGAGGGGATGTCGGGGGGCCTGTTTGGATAAGTGGGCTACACAGGAGTTAAGATGTATTTTCTATCTTTGTCACAGTCGAGTTAAAGGGGGAGGAGAGGCAGCGAGGCTTCGTTCTACACCACAGGAGCCAGCGCGAGGCGTGCGACACATCAGAATGCCACTCACGTGCACGTTTTTAGCCAAAAAACCAGAAACAGCACGAGCGTGAATTCGTGGAGCTGCCATTAGAAACGAAAGAACACTCTTCATTGGGATCGGTATTGTGAAGTGCAGCACAACGCTCACACTCCTCCGCGTAGCTTTACGTTTACACTACTCCTGTCCCTCCCCCTTGCAAAAGTTGAATGGCTCCCCTGGGGACGTCGCTCTCCGCACACCACAATTCACTCAGTCGATAAAAATCATTACGATCATCATTCTGCATGTTCGTGAAGAAGACCCGGAGTTGGACGTGGGGCTAAACCGGAGCAAGCCGCTCAAGGGTGGGTACGAAGCCCGGGCTGAACACCGGCCGTGTACCGCTCCCCGTGCCGAATGAATGAAACTAAGGATGGAGAGAGTAGCGGGGTGTCGTCTATTGTCACTAGTCCACCTGAACTCACCAGAAAACGTCTCGATCGCCTTCATGGCCCACTGGTCGTCCGGACAGTCCACAAACGCGTAGCCGGTTTTCATGAGGAACTGTCCGGAGTATGGGATCTTGTGCTCATCGAAGGTTTTCCCCAAGTCCTCGGCGGTCACGCTGTCGCTTAGATTCCCAATGTACAGCTTGTGCATGGTGGAAACTGTTCGTGTCCCAAGTCCAAAAGAAAAAAAGAAAACTCAGAAAAGGACAAACCCGGGGAGAAGTCAAATCGAAGCCAGGAGGAGGAGAGAAAAAAAAGTTCTCTATTTAGCGCAACAAGACAGTGTCACACTTGCCACACTGACTGAAAGTGGAAATCACGCTGGGTCGCTTTACAGAAAAAGACTAAAATAAATGCAACCAAAAAAGGAGGAGGAGGAGGGGGGGAGGCAAATACTAATTCTCGACAGCAAACTACAAATGAGATTTTGAAAAGTGTTTAAAAAAAAAAAAAGAGAAAGCAGATGGTTCGGAACCGAGCTTGTAAATCCAGAAACAAGTGGAGCGGGAGAAGAAGTGGAATCCTCTGACTTGCAGCCCCAGCAGACGAATAACAGCAGCAGCCTATGGGCTCTGTACCGCACTGTGCAGGAGGTGGGTTGGATGATGGTCTACGGTGGAAGAGTGGGGGGAAACTGTGGCAGGATCGAGCCCGGAGAAAACGCCCCCCCCGCCACCCCGCCCCACTCTCTCTCTCTCTCTCTCTCTCCGGTGACGCCGCCCCTCCGCCGACTCCAATTCACGTTTTCTCTCTCTCTCTCTCTCTCTCTCTTTTTGTTTGCAAAGAGGAAACCACGTGGTGCGTTTGGAGTAGGTTGGAGCGATGAGGAAGGGGAGGGGTCCTCTCCAATCTTATCCCGGGGTATTCACCAGATGAGCGCGTGCGTAGTCTACATGCGACCCACCCCCCCTCCTCCGCCTCCTCTCTCAATTCTGCGCTGTGCTCGCCCCCACCCCCCCCCCCCGACTCCGTACTGTACGCGTGCACGGCGCGGGGGGCCTTTTTACGCAACATGACGCACAGGCGGACAACACATGCGCTCTGATGCGGAGATTACAGGCAACGTAGAGAGACGTGACTTCTAACGCTGCAGAGTAATGTGATCTAACCACTCCGCCGTCATGTCACAGGGTCTTCTTCACTACCCGAGCACCGCCTCCCTGTTCTGTGGCCCTGCACTCAGGCCCCCGCCCTCCCAGTGAATGTGACATGAATACGGTCAACTTGTCATGACCTTACGTAAATGACCTATGGTGAACCCCGGGCAGAAAGTCCAGGGCTCACTGTATTTATCTCTCCACTCACTCCGGTACACTGTTATCTCCGCCCGGAGCCTCATCCACTGCAACTAACGCACCAGATATGGCGGCGATGACAGCACCCGGTGCAGGCTGGTGAAGAGGAGGCGGGCGGGGGTCTCTGTGGCTCATTTTGGCTATTCAACCGCACCGCCCCCTCTGCTCCACAGGCACTTTTGAAACATGGCTACGGTTACCGCTGGCTCACTGAGGTCATGGCTTCCAACACATGACTTAGCATACAACTTCCGCCTGCTCCATTTTGCCGCACTCCTGCAAAGTGGCGCAGTCGCCCGGGCAACAGCACCGCGCACACAGCGTGGAAGACGGCTTCTCAAAATGGAGGCGCAGAGGCCTGCCTCTCCCCCTGCGCACTCAAACACACACACACACACACACTGGCGCTCTGTGTGTTGCACGTCTCCCGCTCGCCTGTGTTGCCTCCACGTCTCTCGGATCCAGGGCTGGCGTTTAAAACACTCCGTCCTCCACGACGGGCGCCTTCTAGACTCAAGGCACAACTGCACAGGCCAGGAGGCGACGCGTGCGCTCGCCTGGTTAGAAAATGGCTTCTATCCACAAAATGGATCCAAACCCTGGAAGTTGTCGGACAGCGGCCTAACTGTTGCCTCGCCATGGCTTCATACACACGAGGGCAATTTAAAAATAAAAACATAACAGTGTTTTTTTCCTCAGTGGCATATATGAATAAACAGGCTGCTGTGTCCATATGTGGTGGTAATACCGTTAGATCATGAAATTATGTCACGTTCTCTATCTATTGTGCGAAGGGGAACTTTACTGTATGTACATGTGTAAGCTTATTTAGAATATTTTCAAGCTATGAACACATTTGTCTAATTCAGCATATATGTAAATGTTGTATTAGTCCTGGAGCTACATGGAAGTAAAAGTATCATATATTATTTTTAAATGAATGATAATAATCATGTAACGTTAAGACACATCCAAGCCAGGGACATATCTTTATTGGATTTAACAGCCTGAAGTGCTGTGTGAAGTGGAAGAATATGGAGTAGAGCTATTAGTGTGATTATGTAGTAATCGCAGCTTCAAGAGCATTTCTGATTATTTATTGGTAAAGTAATAACACATCCCTGGAACAGGCCTCCAGTCAGAGTCCAGTGGATTTCGATTCTCTGTCCATAGCTCTCATGTCGCTCTGTCTTTTTCTTTGGGAACATACAGGTGGAGTTTCTCTCTCCTGCGGTGGCTTGAACTCCAAACACATGGGTCACATGGGAGCTGGTCAGGTCACAGGCTTCCACAGGTCAAATTACCACCAATAACATGCAACATATTTTGAGGCTAATGAATGTAAGCTGACAGTGAGTGTGACCTGTTATATCAGTGCAAAAAAAAGATGTTCCATTCACACAGTGATTTAGATTAAAACTATGCAGTAAAAACAGGAATTCTATAGCTAATTGCTTATCTATTATAATACATCCTCAGTGTTTTTATATCCCAGGAAAACCATGTTCTTAATTAACATAATGAACAAATGGACATTATTCTAATTTGTTATACACGTTTCCCTTTTCAGACTTAAGGTTTTCCTGAAAGAAATCTATCCAATAATCCTCCCAAAAACAATATTATTGTGTTTTTTTTCCATTTGCAGAACACCCTCAATAATGCATGAGCATTATTCTAAATTAAACTGTGTTGTCATTGCCCTGCAGCAGAACTCCAATACGTTAGAATGTAAATTCAGACACTGCTGTTGTCCTTGGACGCCAGGGCAGACTACCAACTAAAGTAAAAGCTGTCTTTTCTCTTTTTTTCATTATTATGTGTCTGTTGAAAACCATGGTTTCTCCAAAATACCAGTGGTGGACAGTCTTTTTGTGTCAGTTAGTGGGAGACATAAGAATCAGCAAATACAAACTGCAACAGGTGCATCGGGCTTGGATTCATGGCTTGATGGTTAGAACTGTTACAACATTTTGCCTCTGGCGACATAAAGGTGATTTAGTGTGCATTTCCTCAAGTGGGGCTATATTGTCATAACTTCTACTAAAAGTTGACAATCCAAATATTCAATATATGTATCATCATAGTATATTATATACAATGTGGGCTTGTGTTCTTAAGTCTTAATATATAAAATAACTAGTTGGTACATTTTAAAAACAAATGGCGATCCTCAAGTAAAGTACATATAAGATCTGTCCTTATAGTTACAGTACTTGAGTAACTGTACTTCCATAACTGCACATAAAACCCTCCTCTACACCTCGGAGGAAGAATAATCAGGAAATACATTTTGTTCTCTTGCACCTTAAACACTGCCATCAACAGCATCACGAGACACAGTCAACAGTCTTCCTGGTATGTGTGTGTCTGTGTGTGTATTGGGGGAGGGGTGGTTAGGTGGAGGTCAAAGGCTGAGGAGGAGAAACAGGGTGAACTGGGTGGGAATGCAGGAGGAGAGACAAACTGCCACGGGGAGACGCAAAAGAAGTAATGTTCGGCTCTTCTACTCTCTCTCTCTTTCTCTCTTCCCCTCCTTTCTTCCTTGATATCACTTTGTTGTCTCTTTGAAATGCTCTGCATGTGACGATGACTTTTTGTGCATGTGAAGTGACTCTGTTACAGATAAAATCTTTGATTTCTAAAGAAACATTATACAAGTATATTAATGCCAAAAAGAAGAAGTACTTGCTGTGCAGAATTGCTTATGTCAGAATGATACATGTTAGGACGCATTCGTAGATTTTTCTACTTTTCTCTGTCCCCCAGCACAAAAAATAATTTAATAACATCATCTTTCTTTGCTGAGTATTGTTTAATAATAAAAATGAATCTGCAACTTGAGTTATAAAATATAGCGTGGTGGAGTAAAACGTGGCCCTGCAGCCTAAATAACCATATTGTTCTATCTGTATACACTGTGATATAACCTGCAGGAGCTTTTCTTCAAATCGCTCCCAGCAGGGGAATTGCCACAGGTACAATCACCAACTGAACCGGTTTTGTGTGACAACAATGTGGTTGGAGATTGGTTGGGCTTCAGCACAAAAACAATTTGGTTAGGTTTGGGAATGAGAACAAAATAACTACTTTGTTGAGGCTAGAATAGTGTCGTCTTCGCGGTTACAGTAAGGCCATCGATCGCGGTGTCAGACACAAAGTTGAGTGAGGTCCAGTGTTTTGTGTTTTCCCTGTGCACAGACTTTATTGCTACTTAACAACATCCCCTGACCTCCTCTTTTACTCCCATCATAATTAGCTTGGTCAAAAGGGGACTTTGTCTCTTTGAAGGGTTAGATGTTGTTTCGGGACATTTGAAAGACAGATGCTGCCTCACAAGACTGCTGATGTCTCACATGGCCAGACACTTCATGCAAGTAACCAAGGGTTAACACAGAATGTTTTTTATGGGACTGTCTCTGTGCAGTATTTCCAGCTGAAAATGGACAGAGGGAGAGAGAGAGAGAGGATACAGCTACACTGTCGTCCAACCAGATGTTGAAGATGGACTCACAGTTCGAGTCGTTGCTATTTAGCGGCCTGAGAAACAGTATAGATGTATATACTTGTTTGCTCGATTCCCATCCTGACTGCATCCTCCTGTCTGCATGTTGAATAGGCGTAATAAAATCACATGTTTGTGTCTCACAGAGCTGAGCCCCCAGGGAAATGTAGTCTAAGCCCAAAAGACATTCAAACATTCAAAGCATTCCTGTTATGTGAAGCTCATAAGTGAAAGATTAGAGCAGTTGCATTTTATTATGAAAACGTAAAGACGAGTTAAATCTACCTCTGAAGTCAACGGTGAACCCAGAGGTCATTTATCTCTACGTGTTTATAAAGCTTTTTAGTGTAAGACTGGAAATATTCAGTGTTCTTTGTTACCGTTGACAAATCCCACATAAAGTTCTAAAGCAATAATAAGGGTGATTGTGTGTGTGTGTATGTGTGTGAAACATCCTGATTGCCTTGCACGGTGGAGCTCCATCATTGTCCAAAAACAGTTCAGATCACCTTGATGAGCCACACTGTTGCTTTCTTAATTGCATACACACCGTCCCAAACTACAGCATCAAATGTGAAGTCACCAAGTCCACCTTTCGCTCCTTTTTTCTTTGTTTCTTCAAAAAATGGAGTGGTGACTGTTTTTTGCAAGAAAAGAAAATGTAACTGTTAGTTAGGTGATTTGTCTGCAGTAGGAATCAATGGACTTGTTCACTAGTTGTGAAACTTGTCAGTACAGAGCGACAGATGTTCATTATATTTTTTCAGAATTGTTGACAGTAAGAAAATCATAGAATAAATGCCAGACTTATCCTTTAATTTAGAAAAAGTGTCAGGTGACAGAACATCAAAGGCAAAGAGCAAGTGAGGTGAAGACTGAGGGGTTTTCTCACTTGTGAGAAAAAGAAGCAAGAAGACTGTCAATCCAGAAATTGCCCTTTCCATTCACTTATCTCACAATGCTTTAACTACATCACAAATCTCAATTCTGATTTTCTCTCTGCAGCATTTCCCAGGTGCGGTGTTCCTGCAGGTAACAAAGTGTAGCGTTGTCGCCTTCCTGCAGAAGCGAACAGTCTGAGAGGATCAGTCCTCATTAGGCAGCCTGTGCTGCAATGATGACGCTGCTCAGGCTGAAGAAGTCACTTAGAGAGTAAGAAAGACGCACGTTCAAAACCAGATAATGAGATCCAGGCACAGCAGGTCCATAAGTGCACGAGAAAATAGTTCAAGACTGTGGATACAATTTATATAAGGCCCCCCCTTTCCCCGAAATTGCAAAGATCTGCTTATCCCGTTGCAGAAAGTTGTGTGTAAAGCCTCTATTTACTCTGCATTAATTGGATCATGAAACTGTCTTTCATTAAATTTAGCGTAACGTGAATCATGCTGATGACAAGCAATTGTTTCTTCTACATAAAAGCAGGCTCAGGACTCATTCTGAGATTTTCTCATGGATTGGTTTTTAAAGCAGCCATTTCTACCCTTTGCTGATCCTCTTGTCACGCTGTGTCAAATGTTACGAGAGGGCTACATGCGTGTCAGATATGTGGATGTTCTTCCTGTTAGTGGTTCAGCCATGTTGACTGCATGTTTCAAAACGCTGTCTGTGCAAATTTGCTGCAACTAAAACAGGAAGGGGATGTGTGCGGCTGGACTAATGTGATATGCAATCAGGGTGCAGGGACGGATTGTTAGTGCCTGTATGTTATTCTTGACCATTGTACCTTTTCTATTAATGCTGCCTCCTGGTATTCCTCTTGAATGTGACCTCAGGCTCACTGGATCCAGCTGCTTTGACCTCTGGCCTCCTCGTCCTTGGTTGCTTACGTTATTACATACGACAAAAATAAGAGGTTTGACCAGTTGATCAACCAACAATCTTGAGGAAGAGTTTGAAATATACACAATAGGGCCTCCGAGTGTCTAGTGCACATGCTTATTAGTAAAACAGAAGAAGAAAGCAGTGATAGAATTTGTCCTGGAAGCATAAACTCAGCAGATAAGAGCCAACAGGAATCTGTGAAGAGTGAGCATTATTGCACATGGTCACCAGGTATCTTTTCTCTTTTTCTTTGCAGCTCAGGAAAAAAATGGCCAAGTTGTTTCAGTAAAATAAGTTTTGAAATACATTTGACGTAATTTATAAAGCTATCGTTTTTTTGTGTGAATGCAAAACATAATTTCACGACAATAAGTTAAATACCCGTTACGTAGCTTTTGATCACAGGACAACGTTTATATTCTGATGACAACTGGTTACCTGCTGAAGATCATGTAAAATGGTTTGAAAGCTCCCGAACAGATTAAAAGTACCATGATGTTTCTTGGTACCTTTTCGTGGTTCGATGCCCCCCCCCACACACACACACACATATGCAGTGTGGTCAAAAGCTCATCAGTAAGTGGAACTTGAGTTTAAATCTTTTTGTATCTGTAGATGCAAACACCAAGATCATCTTTGATATTCCCAAATGTTAAAAAACTAGCCCATGAAATATAAACATGCTTTATCGACCTCCCAGCTTCACTACTTTGACTACTTGGTAATAAAGTCAAAATGTATTTCTTTTCATCTTCACCACTGAAAACTGCATTCATTTTAATACCTTGACAAGAAAGTATAACAACCACTGAAATGATGGTATTTAGAATAATTTCTCATCAGTTCACTTCATTGAGGGTGGAGATGATTTTTTCATTTTACAGTCTGTTAAAAGAGAAATGTGTGAAATACTAATTTATGCAAACATTCATTCATTGGTTCATGTTTAAATGTCCTTCTCCTGTACTGGGATTTATTCCTGTGCATGCTCCTAAAAAACAATCACAACAAACAGAGCAGAGTAACACTGGAGCAGTTTGGAATATATATTTTATTTAATGCATTTACATGCATTGACAATGAAATAGATTCTCAAAAAGGAAAATAAATTTATCACACATTCAAAAGGCAGCAAAGTGTTAAAAGAAAGGACAAGTTCAGAGTAAACTTACACAGCCAATCAGATTCAGTTATCATGAAAATGTAAAAAAGGGGCATTTTGTTTGATGACTCATGAATTCAATGAAAGAAGAAACTGGAGTTAGGAGCACAGATCTTTTTCACAGTGTTTGTGTGAAAACGGGTGTTTCTGTGAGGGTTTCTTAGAAGAGTCACAGTCAAAACTACAACAAAAAAAGGATTTATGTGCAGTGGGGCCATTTCTACAGATAGAAGTAAAATCATAAGGGCTTTAACTAGTTAAACTGCAATAATGATTTTCAGTCTGTGCAATTTCAATTTAATATATGTGCAATCCTGATACTCTGTATATTTTCTATTTAAATTGTATATATATGTTCTTTTTAAATATTTCCTTGTGTTAATTGTGTATCCTTAATTATTCATATTTACTGTTGTGTCTATTTTTACCATCCTTTTTGCTGCTGTAACAGTAAATTTCCCCCTGTGGAACTAATAAAGGATTCTTTTAATTTGAACAAAACTAATACAACTTAAATCCCCAAAAAATGGATCCAAACAGGTACGGTCCACTTACTAGCTCTTCCCTGATGTTTCACCAGTTTTCCTCTTGATGTGGTTAAAAGATCCAAAAGAAACTAGTGACCAAATCTTGACTTGATGTTGGTTCTGTCAAACTGTCATTTTCAAATATTAACTTGACTAAAAAAAAAGTGTTAACTGGAGTTAGACTAATTTAAATTACGGTGAACTGAGATAGACTCAGAGGAAATTGAACGTTTAAGTCATTTATTTTTAGCCAAAGATTTTACTAAGCAGGCCATTATTGTCACCTTTAGTTCCAACGAATAAGAGCTGTAGAATTTTGATTGTATTATTTCTAACCATTACTGTTCACTCTAAATGAACTGAGACAACTTTTAGCTCTCTCACTACAAACGCAGTGTTTGAGGTCTCAGCGTTTAAGTTTCATTTAAATTTAAAGTTTTGAAATTTTGATGTTTGCGAAGATTCAAAACTGATCTGCAGGAATACCTCCAGCTGATGAGATTGAGCAGATAACATGAATTTCATTGAATACAACATAGCAAAAGCTGAAACAAAGTCAGGATATGATGCACACTGCAGGATAAGTGTGTGTTGCTGTTCATTTTAAACGCAAAGGCTGCTTCAGAGAACTTTAGGGTGAAAACTGGAATCAGCAGATCTGCAGTGACAGTTTGAATGCTTCTCAATGAGGCCCTGCCTGAGTTCAACAGTTTAAAACTGAATCAGAGATGACTATGATCAACTTCTGGCATGTAGCTGTCACTTCCTGTGCATCACAGACACAGGGTGAACTCTCAGCAGCTCTACTGATCAGACAGAGGTCAGGTTGACAACCAGTGAGTTTTCAGTAAAAAAGGGTATTTCTGCGGTGAGGGGTATTTCTTGACGTGTTTTCCACAGCACTACATGACAAAACCAAAAATGTTCAAGTTAAGTTAGTTATGACTATAGTTTCTACACAAGCACTGGCCTACTTTATATATGACTAATGCATGTAAACAGCTTTATGCTCATTTGAATTAATGTTTTTTCAATGAAGAACACGTGGGTGGGCAGAGAAACACTTGGAACAGAGAAATATTTGTAACATCTCAACAAGTTATTAGTCTAGAATCTACAATTCATCTGTTTGGATCGAACCCTAATATCAACCCCTAATAAAATGATTATTAAGTTATAGCTTGTTGAGTATTTGTACAACATTTGAATGTTTCATAATGTATTTCTGCACATGTCAACTATACAAATCAAAAGAACCCAAAAAAATAGGGAAATCCGGTATTTTCCCAAAGAATCGATTCTTTTCTGAAGAAAGAGAAAAGTTTAATTGATCGATTCCATTCAGATGAATGTAAAATGTGTTCTACAACGCGACACCGCGAAAAGTGATATTTGTCTTTCTGTTGGTCTCCACATTTAGGAATCAGTTCATGAGGCGAACCTCACAGTCCTTCGTGCAGCCTGGGGTTTTAAAAAATCTGAATCAAATATACACAACTTGCAGAACAAATGCATGACACACTGCACGTTTCGCTTTCTGTCGGCTAGGATTGGATGAGGGAATTAAAAAAAACATGGTTGCATGATTTTAAAGGGGGTTGAACTGTGGCTGGGTGGACTCACCGTGTGTGCGCGATGTGGCGGAGAGAGTGGAGCTGCGGACACAAAATGGAGAGCGGGGCGGGGTGAGGGGAGGAGGAGACACACAGACACACACTCACACACACACACACAGACACACACACACACACACACACACACACACTCCTCTGTGAGAGGAAACACATGTGGACTCATCGTCTCCCTCCTCTTCTGCTCCAGATAGAATAGAATGCCTTTATTGTCACTATACACATGCACACTGAGATTTAAAAACCACTCCAATAACAGTGCAACCAGTGTAAAGATATTCTAATATAAACATATGACATAAAGTAAGGTAAGGTAACAGTGCAAAAAGGAGGTAAGGTGCATGGTCTTGAGGAATATGTACATTTACAGATAAATCCAGTGTTTCAGACATGGATCACTTTTATAACTAGTTTGTATTTGTGTGCGATGTCTATTTGTAAAACATCACTGAACGCCTAGAAATCTGTATTAACTTTCTTTAAGAATACTGTAATGTAATATAATTTAGAATCCCTCAAGATCAACTTACAAGGCTGAGACACAATCAGAAAAAACAACGTATCACAGATATCAACGAAACAAAACGTGAATAAAACATTTGAACTGGAGATTTAACGTTTCAGTGTCCACGTGTTCCCCCTCAGAATAACCGAGTTGTTGGATTCTGATTGCTGAAGCTGTTTTTAACTTGTGTTGTCATCAATAATATAGACTGACGCTTCACATTCACGTCTCCTGCTGTTACTTCAACTACGTCCCTCAGTCCGGGCCTTTACCGCCACCCAGCGGCCGAGGCGGGGCACTACAGCCGGGCCTGCTGTGGGCAGGGAGCGGGGCCTTCAGTGTGGAGGAGGCCCGAGCGTTCACGTTTATTCCTCTTTGTTCTTTATTCCGTTGGTTTTTAATTAAAATGCAACGAGACACGAGCACAACAAACATGTGAATTTATTCTGATTTAATAATCATCCGTGTGTTGGATTTCTATGCGCTGTTGAGAAATAAAGCGCAATCTTGCTTTGGGAAAAAATTCGATTTTCCGGGTGACGTGGGCATCGAACGCGCGAATGATTTTTTCTCGGTAACGGGCGTCTGCAGAGATCAAAGGCTCCGAGCGGCGACGAGAGGACACGAGTTGGCTGCGATGCGCGCCGCGGCGTCGCGCGGGGGGACACTTCAAAGGCGACAGGGGACACCGGAAAAGGCGCGCGATTCCGTATAAGAAACGAATTAGATTGCGCGTTCCCGTCACATGCACGCCGGTTAGATAGAATACAGCCTGTTGGTTAGAGCTGGATTCAATTAAGGACTTCAGGCTGACACACAGGAAACGAAACTGTTTATCATTTATTATTCTTATTCTAATTATCATTGTTGTTATTATTATAAAATCCTCCTTCACACACTTGGACACTTGAACTTCCCGAGGTCACTAACGGAGTCACTGTACTTTGAACATAGTGTTCACTTACAAACTATTGCACGATCCTCTGCAGCTTTTTTTTTTTAAATTCTTTACATTGAAGTTGGTTTGCTCTCTTTCAGTTTTTTATACTTGCACAAATACACCACAGAAAATTCCTTGTATGTCTAAACCTGCCTGGCAATAAAACTCGATTCTGATACTTTATGTGTATGTATATATATATATATATATATATATATATATATATATATATATATATATATACATAGTTAGATACTTTTTTATATTTAATAGCATATTGTATACTATTTTGAATATATATATATTTAGTATATAACTATATAAGTATCCTTGAAAAGATACTGATGCCCCAATTGCCCCTTCTCCTAAAAGTACTGCACATAGAAGTACTGTGTGAATGGGTGTATGTAATACCCTGAGGCTTCCTCAAGACTAGAAAAGTCCCATATAAATACAAACCATTTATATATAAATATATACTGTATATATATTTATTTACATATACGTTTATTTCAATATCTTATACATAATGCACAAATAGAGTATACATCCTTGTGCAATCATCCTCTGTCACTGTACTTTACTCAACCACATTTCTCGACAAGTATTTTGATCCATAATGAATATTATGCACATGTTCTCTGTAAGTTAATTTATTATTTTATTTTCTATTTTACTGCCTATTTTATTCTATTTTTTAAACTTTTGTGTTCTCTTGTCTGCCTATCTGCTGCTGTACGAGTGGGTTTTCAATCTTATCTTATCTTCTTCTTCTTCTTCTTATTTTAGCTCAATATTAATAAGGCAAAGATATTTCTTTGAACTATCTTGTGTCTTTAAGGTTTTGCATCCAAACACAGTAGGACAGGAGTGTAGCCTTGAACTAAGAGCCTTTACATTCAGCCCTACACTGAATTCTCTATATTTTTTGTGGATCTATAAGAACTGTTATAAATTTATATGATGTCATCAGTTCCCAGCAGGTAGAACAAACTAAATCCCACCCAGAAACCAACTCACCAACCACTCCTTCATTCTGGAATAGTATTACCTGAGTTGTGTTCTCTGCATTGTCACATGATTTGAAAGAAGTTACTTCATTTGGAATAATATGCAACATGTGGGAGTTTAGTATAAGAATAAGTTAGTATAAGAATAATAAGCATAAGTTGGGGGGAAATTCACACAACTTTCTGACACAGGACTCTTTCATAAGACATGAACATAATCTGTTTGATTGTTGAATTCAATTCTTAAATGTATTATATTTATAACGAATCAATACACCATAACCTGCGTGGTGTGGCTTGCATGTTTACACCTTGCAGACTGACATGACACTAAGGTTGAAATACACGGTGCCAAAACGTTCTGCTTCCTCCGTGCTATTTGAGAATGAGTTACGTGCACATTTAGATTCTTCTGCTTTAGGAGAACTTTCTCTGGAATAAAATACAATTAACAATATTTGCATGTTGATAGATTCTGCATTATTCAAGGTTAAGTGTTAAATTATTGAATTTTGATTATTAAATCATGTCTGGAAAAAACTGGGAGAGAAAATGTTCATGCACAGATGTGTTCGGTGTCATCTGGAAGATGCCTCGTCCATCAGGATGGCATTGTGCAGGATTTATTTTGCACATTACTATTTTAAAGAATCCATGAAGGTGTTCAAATGGTAACATTCTCTGGCTACATTTACAAATCATTCATACGTTTGTCTCAGCTGTCTCTCTGTGGTTTAATAACATAAAGGATTATTTGATATTCTTTATTTATTTGATCTGAAGGTAAACCGAGTGGAAGACAAATCAGTTTTCAAACATTCCAGTTTAAAACTGAAAAGGACACGTTTAGGTTGTCTGGTTCACTTACCTGTGTTGTTCTGGAGCTTTTGACCTGTCACACAGTCTTCAGTAGCAGATGACGTGTGCACCGTCATGGAAACTCTAAAACCTCTCTGGGAGCAGTCGTCAAGCTCAGGGAAATGAATCAATAATGAATAAGTCTCTCCCAAGGTACGTACACGTGGAGACACAATCGAGTACTTAAATGCCCAGCAGCAACAATCCAAACAAAGAGAACTGCTATACCGATGCCTTGTCCTCCAGAATATCAAGCAAAGTTCTAAGGTCATACATTTGTGCGAGAAGGGGAACGGGCCCAGAGAGCGCCTCCTTCTCTGAGGAGTTGGTTGGAGCAAGCAAGAGACTGGGAAATGCTGGAGGATGGTACGATCACAAATTGTCAGCACAGCCCTGAAACCAGAACCTCCAATTAGGTCTTGGCGGAGGAATGTGTCATACTAGATGACCTGATGGTTCCTGAGGCATGGCTCTTTTCCCCTGATGAAGTGAAGCGATTTGATTCATCACATTGTGTCTGTAATTCTTCAGAGAAGTAGCAACTCTCAATACTCAATCATTTCTTATAGAGAATAGAAAATAGAAAATATTTTGCTATTTTGGACTCTTGGTCTAATAAAAGGAGACGATCAAGAACGGATCACTCACCACTTTCTGTCAGGATGTGGACTAAACAATAAATGCAGATAATAATCGTCCAATTTAAGAATAGTGAGAACAATAATTAGTTGCAGCCCTTATGCGACTGTAAGTTGAGGACAAGCAGCACTGGTGGTGATAATGATAAAACATTTTATTTGTATAGCACTTTTCTAAATACTCAAAGACACTTTACAAGGAGAGAGAAAAGCAACGATGAAAACATGTCATGAATAAAAATAGAAACAACTTTTAAAAGAGAAAATACAATGTCAGTAGAATTGTGGGTATTTCAATGAGCACCGTGTTAGCAAGAAAACCTAACATAACTACCTATGGGATCCATGTTTAAACTGTTATTCATCAAAACAACTGTTTACAAAACACTTTAGGGTGAATTTGGATTCATCCTGCCAACGACGACTGGCTGCTTATTGAAACACCCGGCAGGTAGGTGTTAACTAAATCCATACCAGGAACAGTGAGATGCAGGCATGACGTTCTCTACAAGAAAAGCAACACTGGAGGACGTGTCGGAGCAGGGGTGAGGGTGAGGCTGGGGTGGGAGTGATGTCCAGAGCTGAGAACATTCTGTCCATTGGCCACTGTAGCTTCCACATACATCCATGGGACGGAAACAAACCAGGCACCGGTTCTGCTGCCGAGTCACCTGCAGGGTTAGCGCGGTAGCCGGTGTTACTGGTTACACAGTGTTCAGGCACTATACGGAATTAGCTCAGTGGCCATAA
The DNA here is from genome assembly GCF_024713975.1 of Paralichthys olivaceus. Lineage (NCBI taxonomy): Eukaryota > Metazoa > Chordata > Actinopteri > Pleuronectiformes > Paralichthyidae > Paralichthys > Paralichthys olivaceus. The sequence goes on along the minus strand of NC_091097.1, from coordinate 2,778,639 downwards.
CGGTTTAATTTTTATTAGAAATAAAACCTGCTTGGTTCATTTTTCAACGCTGCAGTTATAAGGTGAAAGTGTCAGCTCCGTAGAGCGTGACTCACAGCCCGACGGGTAGACGGGTATGTTGTCCCGTCAGGTTCAGGTCGCGTCGTCTCGCTCTACAGAAGAGTCACAGCACAGGGAAACGGATTGTACGGATTGGGCGTTAAAAGATAAAGACGTTGGATGTTTTAATGTGATGTGGACTGTCAGTCTGGATAATGTAACACTGCACACATCTTCACGTGCGAGCAGAAGAGTGAGGCTGCCTGCAGAGAAATCTACCGTTACAGATCTCGCTCCATAAATGCCGTACACACACCGAGCAAACACGCATGTTTTCTTGTTAAATGTCCAGTGTAACCAGTAACGCCAGTTTTTTCACGAGTTTATTACCCCATGGGAGAGATTTCCACAGTGACTTCCCTACCGACGATCATGTAAGAAAGTTGCCATGAGGGGTGGATGTAAGGCAATGTTACACACAGCTCCAGACAGAGGGAGGCGATGAGTGGCAGAGACAGTAACAGTAATAATTAAACAGCACTTGTCTTCAAGTGCTTTAAAGTGAAAGGAACACATGTCAACGGTGAGTTTGGAACAAAAAAGGATGGAGACCTGTACTTTTATCTTCTAGATTTGATTCCCAGCCAACAGTCAGTAAAACTACAGTAACAACGTGCCACCACTCAAATGCACGTTTAGGAAAAGAGAACTTTCAGTTGTGTGTTGAAAGAAGGTCACCGCACCACGCTGTCCTTATTCTGCGGCTGCGTAGTTAACACGTCCTTTTCCGACAGCGGGGCTTCAGTTCCCTTCTCGACACAGAGAAGCCCAACTGCACAAATTGTACTTTTCCCAAAATGCTTTGCTGAACAATAGTTGTGGTCCTCCCTGTTGCCTGGTGCTCAGAGATGAGAGGTGTGGGTGCTGTAACGTCAAACAGAACGGAAACGACTTCTTGAAATAGTCATGACACCTCCTAACGCACAATATACACAAAGTTCATTCTGGAGCATGTTGAAGGGGTACGTTTAAAAAAAAGTTTGTTTCCCCCTTTCCCTTTACTTTCCAGAAGCCTCCTTTAGCAAAAAGTTGGGTTTTATGTTCGGAAACATATCAAACTGAATGGAGAACTTTGTCACATTTACTTTGACGACTTCAGGGTTCAGGGCTTGGAACACACTCTTGATAAAAAATAGCCTCTTGTTTCTTTTAACATATGGATAAGGAGAGTGGGGGGTGAGGAGAGACACTATTCATAATGGGGAGGATAGATATTTTCATAACTAGAGTGGGGGAGGAGGATAAATTCTCGGTGGGAGGACAGATTAGGGGACATTTTAACTTATATCCAGTACATGGCATAGATCATACATGAGGGTCAAGGCAACACATTTTAACCTAACTACTTGGTAATCAATCTTAACTAGTTCTCAATAGTGCCCGTCCCTGATCCCAAACATAACGTTCCAAAGGAGGGGTGAGGTGGAGGAGGGGGCGCCTCTGGAGTCCTCCGTCCTTGATGCTGGATCCGAAATGGGTGGGGACGAAGAGGGGGTGGCGACAGATGCAAAGTGAAGGGGATGGGTGGGGATGGAGGTCTCATTGATTGTAGAGGGAGCGCTGCTCCCAGGGCATGGCCTGGATGGTGCGTGGCACGGGGGAAGGCTTGAGTGTGGGCGCTCCGTTCGGATGAAGGGAGTGGCCAATGGGGTTGATGGTGGTGAGGGGCCGCTGGGGGGCCAGAGAGAAAGTGTCCTGGTGCTTCGGCTGTCGGAGAGGGAGGTGGGGGAGGGAGGGAAGGGAGGAAGGAAAGAAAAAAAAAAAAGGAAAACTGTCAGTGGAGTGTTTTCTTTAGATTAAATAAAATAAACCAACCTAGTGAAGTTTGGATGAATGAGGTTAAGATGAATTCTGAAAAACTTGCAAAACCAAATGGTCAGGATTGAAATCTCTGTGTGAACGTGTCTGTACATTCACACAGGAGTAAATGAAGGAAGATGATTTCATGTTGGACAGGTCATCAAGCAAATCTGAAGGTGAGCTGGCACAATAACGTGTACGACTGTTCACTTACTTAAAAAAAGGATGATACTATCATTTGATAGATTAATATGCAATAACATCCAAATGGAGTCCTGCTCTACAAAACAATGGTATGACTGTTAATGTGCATTGCACAAATGAAAAGATATGAACATTTACAACTTAGCAGGAGGCTACAGGGCATACTGAGGATTATTTAAGAACTATTAGCTCATCAGCTTTGACAGCTGGATATGTAATCATAGTATCTTTGTTTGAACTATGTGATCGGTGTCTTTCTGACAGAACCGCCAACATTTACATAGACCTACATTACTTTGCTGTTGGTCAGATAGGATTGGACTTGAACTGTGAACACTATGAAAATATTTTTATCAGGTCCAGACTTGGATTTGACAGATTCCTAAAACAAAATGACTCATATCTAAATTAAGGATTAAACATTGATAAAATAACATCACAATCCTGTTTACCTTAGAGATAACTCAACGTCACCAATCGACTTTTACTTACACTTACAAAAAACATCTGTAGAACACAATTCTCAAAGTAACAATGATGCATGTGTGAGTGTTAAACCAAAGAAGACAGTGCGAGTGGCAGTAAAATGTCATGACGTGTGAAACATGAGCAGCCTCAAACACAACGCTGAGTGAATGATTAGTGTGGAAGAGTGAAAGAAAGAGCTACGCTAACAGCACAGCCCCCGGTTAGTAGAGTTAGAGAGCTTCCTACCGCCAGAGTCCATCAACAGTTTAGGGCCCAACGTGAGGAATGACCTCATCAAGTGGATTTTAGTCTGCTGGTTTTATTTTCTGGCCAATCAGAGAAATGTTGGAGACGACGTTCAAGCTCTATCCTCTGACTTCTTTTCCTTCATTCCACACTTTTTGAGTCTAACAGCGTTTTCTCACCTGAACGTTCAGACCAAGGTTTGAACCAAGCTGTATGTCTGGTTACATTGTTTACACCTGATCCAGTTAATTGGGTTCACTTTGTAATCTAGGTTTGTGTGACATCCATACGTCCTGTTGTCTCCACCAACATGGACAGAGACTACCTGTCCCTGATTAGTTAGTTGAGGGGAATGTGTCTGACGTCAGTGTGCTGACCAATCAGTGGGTAGTTCTCTTTCCATTTAAATAGAGAAAGTGAATGAAATGGTTCATTTAGTCAATTTAAAGGGCCACTATAATATCACTATGGTATTACTACCAGCATCACTAACCAACAGGCGCAGTGCTCCACTAGTTTGAATGCACCAAATGAACATCTGCGATTGTCTGAGGCAAACACTGCTTTTTCTGCTTCCATTGTCTCAACTCCCTGCTATGTGTCCCAAAGTCCAGACTAGGCTTGCAACTAATGATTGTTATGTAATCGATTGAGCTGTCGATAATTTTTTCCGATTATTGATTATCGATTATTAAACAGATAAAAAGCCAAAAGCTACATTTGATCTTTTCCCACAGTTTATTGGAAAAGCAATTTCATCTTCTTAAACAATGCTGGTTCTATAAGCATTTTAAACATCTGCAACTTAATTATGATCATTCAACTTCATGATAAGAATTAAAGATTAACTGGAATTAAAGATTAAATATAATACAGTGTAATATTTCTACTGAATTGTAGATGTCTATTATGAGCAATCGGTTTGAATCTTACAAATGTGGAACTTTTTGAGACGTTAAAACAGAATTAATGATTGTTTTGACAAGTCAGAATGATATTATATATATTTTATAGGAAAATGATAACTAGTCACAGTAAAAGTCAAAATGACATGGTTAATGTTAATATTGTGAACAATCCTTGTATCCATTCTAAGAAACGTTTACGACGGAGAGGAGACAGCTTCGTCGCTAGAGCTAAACAAGGCATGGGAATGGCTGGTTTACTGCCCCCACCTCAAGAGACGCTGTCACACACACAGCATTATAACAGGCCAGACTAATCGATTAGTAAATAAGTTGCCAACTATATTAATAATTGATTGAATCATTTAGTTGTTCCAGACACTTGACTTTTGTCTAGTAAATGCTTAGAAATAAAAACAACAGACCAAAAACCCAGAGATTTAGGACTGTGTCCACCAGGCCTCTCTACTCTTTTTTAAGCGGAAAGTTGGGCTGAAGGACAGAGTCCAAGTGGCCACAGACAGCACTGAAACATTAGTCCCTCTCTCTCCTGATGTTAGTAGGCAGACAGGGAGAAGGCAGCTAGCCAGCAGACAGTGGATGGCGGGTGTGTGGCGGTTCTCTCTCCTACCATAGGGTTGGCGCTCAGCCTAGTGTATCCCAAGCTCATCTCCTTTACCTCAGGCACCAGGGGCTGGAGCAGGGAGTAGGAGGAGGATGGGGCGGCGCTAGAGGAGGAGACGTGTTTGTTGGAGGACGAGCTCCTCATGCTCTGCTGGCTGCTCTGGGAGGACACTGAACTGGGACGGCCCTGCTGGGAACACACAGATCAACACACCCTCTTAAAGCGACGGCAAATATCATATAACTGGTAATGATTGCTCAGTGTTGGTGCAGCCCGCGTGAACCGATTTCTCCTCCCTACCTGGTGGGGGTCAGGTACGGACTGGCTGGCCACATTGCCGCCTTGCCCGCCCTGAGACATTGGTGACACGCAGTGGGAGGGAAGAGGTTCCTGTCGACCGTGTCCTCCATGTTGCTGTTGCATCATGGAGTTAGCGTTGTTCTGCCGCTGCTGCTGACGGCGAGGAGTGGTGGAGAAATTGGACCGGCGACTGCCAGACTGGATGGAGGGACAGGGTGAAGAATGAAAGAGAGGGATGTTAAAAAAAAAAAAAAAAAAATACAATTTCAGTTTTGCACACAGCTTTGTGCAACATTCAGAGCAGAAATACAGAAACATCTGAGGAGGAGGACGTGACAGATGAATGTGATGACCTGTTGTTTTCCTCCACAACACATCAGATCCTTCAATCTTCTGGTTTTGTTCAGAGTCAATGTCTGAAGTTCCTGTTTCACTTGTGCTTTAGTCTCATTATCACTACCCTCACTTTCTTCAAACCTATTAATATGACGGGATGGAGTGATCAAATTGTACACGCATACACACACAAATACACTCACAAATATTGACCAAATGACCACATCTAGAAACCAAAGCTTCTTCTGTAACCATGACAACTACAGAAGATGCTTGCCCTGTCTACCTGTCCCTATCTAACAGAGTTTAACCTAACCTTCTATTATCTATTTTTTCTCTACAACTTTGGTCCTAGTTCAGACCATCATTCATGTCGGGGTTGCTAAGATTTTACTGACGAGGAGCCCCGCAAGACCCCGTAAGACAATGGGAGATATTAAGTGAAATGAGGGGAACACTGGCTTGGAAGTGAAAATAAAACATTATGTCTTCAAGTTGAAGTAGGAAGTCCTTTTACCACTCATTAAACCACCAACGAGACATTTTTAACTGTGAATCTCGTCACCCATTGTATACACTGGACTTTATTACTTTCAGTATTAAAGGAAGGATTGTGAACATGACCTCTCATGTGTGGTTTCATTTTCACTTCCTAAACGAGTAGATTTAATAAAAAAGGATGTGTTCAGAGTGTATTCATGACCTTGGGACAAAGGTCTTAAAGCTGTGCCTACTGGTCAGGGGTCACCTCACCCAGTGAGCTGTGGCCCTCAATCCACCACCCCATTACTGAGATTCACTGAAAAATCGCTTTTTTATTTTTTAGATTACAGATTAAATTTTAGATTCTAGAATGTTATTTATTATATAATCTAAACTGGGGACGTGTAATAACAACTAAGGGCCAGTTAGCCTGTTAGGATCAGCAAGTGACCTGGAGAGCTAACTGTTGCTATCCGCCCCTTTGTTGACCAGAAGCTTGAAACTCTCAGCACTTACATGAACACTTCCTGCATGAGACGAGGGGGTGTTTTAAAATAAAAGCTCCAATGTTTGATTCATTTGATTTCTGATTTATTAGAACAAATCTTTATTTTAATTTATTATGACAATGCTTAACTTTATTACATTTTACTTGACCTATGACCTTCTTATATCAGTCAGTTTTTTTCAACCATAACTTAAAGAGCAGGTTAAGGGATTTATAACAAAGATGCTGCTCTAATAAAACGCAGACTGACATCTGATAATCTGATATGTGTTTGGAAATATTATTCATGATGTACTGTGCAATCTCTTGAAATGTAATATTTGACCTTTCCTTATAACTTCTAAAATCGAATAACAACACATGTCAATAAGTGTGATATCAGGAGATAAGCACAGGTATAGCAGGGAGGATTGTTGCTATTGTAGCTTTCATCCTGGTGGTCAAAACACTTTTAGGGATGTAGAATTTTCCTAATTCTGATGAGTTTTAATTACTTCGTAATTTATGTGCATGGAATTTTAGATGTAATGGTCGGACAACAGTGATCAGTCACGATCGCCTGTGTTTGCTTTGATGTTGGATCAGGCTGCCACCACTGTAGTGACGCTGAAACAAAAAAGAACAAATTTCGGAGTAGAATTTGTCATAATGATTTCATGTTGCACAGCCATGTTGTTAAAGAGCTTTGTTAACAGTTACATCAGAGGCAAGTGCAATCAACTGTTCACCAGTTAATAGAATTTTTTATGTGACCACCACATCCAAAACTTGCAGAAGTTGACCCTTCCTCACTGCTAAACTCCAATCCACTGACTCTGCCTCACACAAAACACGCACGACACACACACACACACGCTCGCTCGCTCGCTCATGCTCACACCAACCTGGTTTTTGGCCGCGGCGCTGCAGCGGTGCTGGGCCAGGTCCAGCATGGATCGGTAGCTCTTAAAGCAGGACGGGCAGTTGAACCGGTTCTTATGAACCAACCCCACGCACACACAGACACAAGCGCACGCACACACACAGACACACGCACACATAATTGGATTACTTGATTGATCCTTTGCCTACACTAGCCTAACCCTGGTCTAACTCTGAAACACGCTCTGCCAAGCAGGCTGCTTGTAAAAAACTGTAGCTGGAGAAAGGACAGTGTGCAGAAAAATTGGCTACAACATTTCACATGCACATTTCATCAAAGGAAATACTGCCAAATACACGTCGCCATACATGCATATGCACGCACACTTGGACCACATCAAGGTTACCACAGAAGTAATTTCAACTTGAATTCAATTTTAAAACATAAAGTTTAAAAAAAAAATTTAAGTTTGTTTTTAAGTCACGTTGAAGGTTTTGCAATGTTTATTCTCTACACAACAAGCACTGCTGAAGGTCATTGTAAATGTATCTGTGTGCACTCTCCGAGCACTTTATTAGGAACATCTGTTCAAACAGGCTTATTTGTGTTATCAGACAATCCTGTAGCAGCCTCGCACTGCTGGTTGAAAAATGTGATCTTAGTGACTGCGATCATGGCGTGTTTGTCGGTGCCAGAAGGGGCTGTTTATAAGTTTCTCAAACTGCTGATCTCCAGGTATTTTCACACACAACAGTCTCCAGAGTTTTCACTCAGAGTGGAGCCAAAACCAAGAAAAGAGCAGCAGCTCTGTGGATGGAGACGCTGTGTAGTTGAGGTCAGAGGAGAGGACCAGACTGGATTTAGGTACGGTAACTCAGGCACAGAACAAAACTACAGTAGACGCTTTGCATTAGACAACACACTCCCAAGACCATCACATCCATTCAGTGAAGTCTTAATGCATTACCTGCATGTGTTTGACTAGGACTTGCATTACAACAATGCATTTAGTACTTGCTCTCATTTTTCATTAAGTTAATCGAGAACCAGAAAGCCACCTCGGACACACATGACTACAGTTTCATAGTGATCAATTTCTTTCAATCTTATAATAACAGATCACTAAGTTGGTGTTAAAGGGATAGATCATCCAAAAATCTAAATTCACTCATTATCGCCACTATACCGATGGGGGGGTGGGTGAAGTGTTTGAGTCCACAAAACAATTCTGGAGTGTCAGGGGTAAACTTTGTTAGAGCAGAATCCAATACAACTGAAGTCAATGGCGAGTCCTTCTTCAGACATAATAAAACGACAGGAAAATCATAAAATGCCTGCATACTGCTCGTGTGGTGTCATCCAAGTGTCGGCAAGCCCCGACATTCATGTTCCACTCGAAACGAGGTCATTTACACTTTGTTATAACCCTTAAGGTCTGCTGACGTCTTCCTATGAGGTGCGTTCAGGGACCGTCAGATATGCCAAGTCTGCTAGTTAAGCCACTTAAATAAAATTTAAACTTTATAGGCTTAAAACAGTGTAAATGACCTTGTTTTGAGTTGAATTTGAATGTCGAGGCTTGTGGAAACAACACAAGCAGTTTGGAGGCATGTTGTGTTTTCTCCTGTTGTTTTATTATGTCTGAAGATAAGTCACTGATGTCCTCAATTGTATAGGTTTCGGCTGCAACACTGTTTACCCCTGAAACTCCAAAAGTGTTTTGAGGACTCAAACACTTCACCCCCCCCCTTCCCCATCGGCATAGTGGTGAGTAGATAATGAGTGAATTTTCATTCTGGGTAAATTATCCCTTTAAGCTCAGTTGCAGCACTGTATAGCTAGGCAGTAGTAGCGCATCAAAGATAATTATTTCTCTACAGCATTCATTTTTTTATGTTTGCTCTCTAAAAAAGACTATTACTGTTATTACAAGTGTACTGATATTTACAAAAAAAGACTATCAATTCAAACATCAGACAACAGTAAGTCTATGACAGTGGTCAGTGCTCTCCACATCGATTTCAATTTGGACTTGTGTGCTGCATCTTAAGCCTTTATCAGAGTGGCCCTGCCTGGCCCCCCTGGGCAGCATCGAGGCGCATTACTCCGCCTGTCAACAAGAGATTCTGATCCTCTGTTCTTTTCAAAACACTCACACTTAGAGCCAAATTCATATTTTTGTTCTGTTGCTGTTCTGTTCCTGGTGTTTATTGTTAAAGGTCAGGTGCAGGTCAGTGGGACAGTGGAGGAAGGACACTCAGGAGGAGACTTTGACACGGCCACGACAAGACCTCTAATGTGCGTCTGTCCTGATCTTGAAGCAGGGAAGGTTGTAACTGTTTAGCGGCGGGACAGCAATAAAGAAATGAATGTAAAGGAAAACATGAATCAATTATGTTCACGTCCGCATTGCGATGCTTCGAAGAAACGATGAATATTCAGATCACTGACAGGGTTTTCTGGCAATGAATCATTGTTGGAAGAAGAGAATAGAGAGAGAAAAAGAAGTGAGAGAGGCTCCGTCAAATCTTGCTCCGCCTCCTCCCGACTAAATCGATCACTTTGTCCAGAGTCAGATTCATCACTATGAGCGGATGATTAATTGAAAGGATTGAGGGGAAAGTAACGCGCGCACCCACACACACTGACTATGCTCCTCTCTCCATCTGTCTCTCTCTCTTTCAGACTCAGCTGACATCTCTGACTCGCTACAGTTTAAAAGTTGATTTGTTTCTCGCCACATCAACATTGATCATCACATAATGATCGATGCTTTTCTTAATAAATTAGTCTCTCTTCAGAGCAGCGCACGCATTTATCAGCCATCCCGCTCGCTTATACTCTCTCTCTCTTACTTAACATGATCCAAACATGGACTGTTTATGATTAATAATCGCAAGTTATATCGTCATCACAATATTCAACAAGGTTATCGCATGTTTTCCCAATATCGTGCAGCCCTAGTGGTATTCATAGTGGATTATTCTGGATCTAGGATATATCATTTTGAAAAGCTCATGGTTCTTTTTTTAGGTTGCATCCACTGCTGATCACTACTGTCACACAGAAAAAGCCGATATTAGAGCTGCCTGCTATCAACCCAAACTTTAAAAGTTCCAAATCCTGCAGCTGCTACTTAAGAAGCAATCACACAGCACAGGCCTTGTGCCCCCTCTTGGCTGACACACAACATCCCCTGACCTCCTCTATTACACCCGTATCATGTCTTTACTGGAGACACATGGTGAGCTGCACAATGAGAAGTATAGAGCCCACCAAGTACAGAGCTGGGGACTGAGGCTAAATCCAAATTACTACATTTTTGATTGAAAACACATCACACAACGGATACGCCTGGAATCCATCAATTTTAGAGCCATTAAAACAGAGTAGTTTTGAAACACTGCTGTCACAACAGCTAACAAGCATTAATCTGCGACAATGCATGTCTTCCTGTGTACACCTGCAGGCGCATCCCCTTTGTATGTGGGTGGTTATGCGATATGGATTTTAAGGTTTGTTAGTGTAGACTGGAATTTAAACCGATACGGAGTCAAAACGTTTGTGTGGACAAAGATCTTTTTGGGTTTCCTATTTGCGATACCGACCCCTTGTGGGATGTCAGGAAGGGAGGCAGAACTGGGAAAGATTGTGTGGCAGATATCAGGCCCTCCTGCTGAAGCTCCTTGTTGGCAGGAGCTGGTGCCTGGTGACACTGTGCTCAGGCCAACGACAGAGTTAACAGTGACAAGAGTAGGAACTGGAGCTGGCAATTTAATGAAGATATTTATTAAAATTCTAAATCTGCAAAGTGTACGTTGTGCATCACAACACCAATACATGGAATTAATGTGTGTGTGATTCTGAGCAAGTTACTGTTACAATAAATTACTTTTGTTATTTAAAAAAACTACGTATTATTCTAGGGCCTAGTATACATTTCTTATTGTGCATTAGTCCTTCACTGAAACAAAGACACTCTTCAAACAGTATATATAATATAACTATAGCTGTTTAAAAAGATGTTGCCTTGATGAAAACAAATGCCACACCTCCCTTTGTGTTGCCCATTCAGTCTGTGGAGTGAAGCCAAGAAAAGAGGCAGCTCGACACAACCACAACTGAATGATGTTATCCTGAGTACAGGAGAACCAAGTGACAAATAAGTCTGTAGTCTGATACAAATGGACCTGTCCTGTCTCATCTCACAGCTCGTCAGTGTCTGACCCTCAATGTGAGGCACTTTGATCAGTTAATGGGCAATTTTAAAACATATATTTCAGGGCTGCTCTCAATTGAGTCTCTGAAACATGTGTGTGCAGTGTGAAAAGGGTCAACACTAAGCTTATCCACCAGGATGCCAGTTTACGGCTGAAGCCATTTCGCTTTACAAACATCGAGAGGGCCTTCGATTTCACAGGGGGCACTCACTAACATTAACATAAGCATGTCCTGACCCAAGTGTGAAGAATTCATCTGTAAAATGTCTACAGGGAGAGGCACGACTCCAATACATCTCTCCACAGAAAATAGTTGTTGGATGCTGTATGAATGTCTTAAGTACAATTGGATAAAAGATGAGTAAAATAAAAGAAGAGCAAAGGTCAGATAAGTCCTAGAGGAACGGATGATTAGGTTAGTGCATGCTATAAGCAAAGATTTTGTTCATCTTCTCAGCTAGAAGAATTCATACATATTGTATCAATTGCATTAAAGGTACAGTGTGTAGAATTAAGTGATATCTAGTGTTGAAGTTGTATGTTGCAGCTGAACACCCCTCACCTCACCCTCTCCTTCCAAACATGAAAAAGAACCTGTGGTAACTTCAGTTGTCATAAAAACTCAAACGCTGTTTAGTTTGTCCAGTCTAGACTAATGTAAAAAACATGGCGGCCTCTGTAGAGAGGACCCCCTCCATGTAAATATAAAGAATTTAAATATAAAGGGTCTTTTCTGGGGTAAAGAAAACTACAATTCATAAATTTTAGATGAAATGAATTAGTGAAAACATCATGAGGATTATTCTACATTAAATTTAGAGATAATAGTGCCAATTGTTCCCTAACCCTAAATCTTACACACTGGACCTTTAAGGAAGCATTTATGTAGCAAAACAAAACCTGTAATCAAATATCACATTTCATCGAGATAGAAAATATGAAAGCTCTTGCATTGGTTTATTGACACTTTGCCATCCCAGAATTCGGACATAAGCAATATAAACGCAGCCCAACACACTTATCATCCCAAGTGTCATGCACTCCTCTCCATGCACCTTCTCACACACACACACCTGGTTAGATGCAGCAGCGGTGCAGCGATGCTGGGCCAGCTCCAGCATAGTCCTGAAGCTCTTGCAGCAAGAGGGACAGTCAAAGCGGTTGGGTCCGTCATCGTGGATCCTCTGGTGGTTACGGAGGTACCGGGCAAGGCGGAAGGCCTTCCCGCACAGGTCGCACATGTAGCGCTTCTGACCGTGAATTCGCATATGGTTGCGTAGGGACATGTAGTTGGTGTAGGGCTTGCTGCAAAAGTCGCATCTGAAATTTGGAGAAGAGAAGATGTTAAAATCATTTCAGGCAGTCAACAGATGCTCTCTGTTTACAGTGAGTCGGTAGGAGTTCTGTGTCTTTTCCAACCACACAGATTTATTGACATCAACTATAAACAACGGGAAGCTGGAGGGCAGAAAACTCTCATCCCACTTTCTACAGCTGCTTTCAGACATGCATTTAACTCCACATATTCATATAACTTTGCGAGGCGGCTGCCTCCGTCAAATTTCGCGCCACCTCCCAACAAAATTCTAGTTTACTGGAAACCGCTTAAAGTGATCACGTTTGTCCCGGGGCAAAATTAATCACTTACTATTGAAGAATTGCATAGCTTATATGATAGTTCCAGAACATGAAGGAAAGGTAACAGCACCTGACTCTCGCTGGAACCCAGACAACCATACACGCACTCACACACAAACAGTGTCATCAGGCACATGTGTAATCTCAGACTGGGTAAAGACATTGGCACTGCACGGCACAAGTGATAGAGACACAGAGAGGAGCAGCAAATGACTGACAGAGCCTGTAAAAACTGTAACCAAACACACACGAAGAGACCCAAAATGAACATTGTAATTGGACTCAGTGGAGCTATGCATCGCACCCTGGGAGTCTGTCCCAGGCTGGGTGACGCTGCGGCCAGGCTGTGTGCCGCCTGGCTTGGGCAGTGGAGCTGTCCGTGGTCCCTGGGGCAGACAACTTGGGGAACTGTGCATGACTCTCTGGACGTCTCCCTGGTCCTGTTCTTGTGAACGCATCTGACTCAGACAGTCTCTTGCAGCCGCTTCCATATGTGAGAGGCAAAGTCCAGAGAACGTCCATACACAACTATTCAGACATTTTCCAGAGTTCAAGTCTGAAAACGGCTTATGAGTCTCAAGCTCCTACCTGAAGTCTCCTGTCTTGTGGGTGAGCTTGTGGTTGAGCAGGGAGCTGGCGTGCTTGTAGGCGCAGGTGCACATGTCACAGACGTATGGCCTCTCGTCGGATTCCATGTCGTCTGCCACCGTCGTCGTTGCAGGGGGTGGCGCTCTGGAGTCCAGGGAAAGACTAGAGGTGGACAGTGACGCTGCGGAGAGACTGGAGGTGGTGAGGGCTGCTGAGGACGAAGGGAGCTGATCACACCAACTGATGGTCGAACTCGGCTGTGGGAGATGAAAAGAGATACTTTAGAGCAGAGAACAATATCAACAAGTCATTGATCTGTGCAAAGATGCAGCTAGCAGTTTTTGGAAACTAATATTTTTGAATTTAGAGTGGTATGATATTTTGAATTTGTTGCCCAACCCCAATTTATATTACATTTGCAGAAAGCAGACTAATACTTGTTCTCTTCAAGATATTCTGCTGAATGTGATGCAACTCAGTCCATACACAACTAAAACTATCTAGCTGTCTTCTGACTATGTTTCATAAGGATGCACACTGTGTTTTCTTTTTGCATTTATATACTCCAGTACTGACCAGTAATTCTCCAATTTGATTCAACACACTTTCTTTCGCTCCTTTCACTGAGTGATTAGCACATACCACATGACCCACGTGGACATATGTTGTCTGGTCCAATTAGTAAAATGAATATGAAAAGAATCAGAATTGATCACAACATTTTACACAACAAAATCCAGAGGAGCATCAGTCTAGTCCGTGTCACCCTGACGTCAACAAACACAACCTTCTTCCTGCCAGAGCTCCGACATGTCTGCAGGTGAACAGGTTCTCTCATATTATTAGTTAGTTGTCAAGCACCATATTTCCGACAGATCATTTTGCTGCATCTTTTGCATAAATATATATATCTTAATGACTTTGTCAACAGACTAAAAGTGCTGCAGTGTGACAAACATCACTAAACAATTCGACAACATTTACGCGGCACACAGAAGCAACCTGATAATACAGAGGACAAAATAACCCTCCATGCAGAGCAATGCAATTTTTGAGTGATACTGTGAATCAGTTAAAGGCTGACGTTAGGTGTAGGGCGATACTGGAACTGTGCACACAGAAAGGTACAGCTGAAGTTAACTTAAATGGCTTATGTTCTGTACACACAGACAATGTTGGCGCCCTGAGAAAATGTGTGCTGGTGTCAACACCCTGCAGCCTTCCTGCATTTCATTTGCATTTTATGCTGTGAATGTGATGTCAACGTTACAAATAATTGAGCTCTTTCTGCCAAAGTGATGTAGGTATCAGACAAGTGAAATGGCGAGGAAAAAATATTTCAAAAGAAATGTATGGTACCACACTTTGAAGACGACAAATCAGGGGAAATTATCTCTCTTGATGAACTCGATCATCGTCTCCATCAGCAACTCCTCTACAAGATCTACTCCTTTAATTCAAGTGTGGCTTTTTATGCAACAACCCAGAAGAAGCTCCCATTGCTGAGATGTGTGAGACTACCATCTGACAAATGTTGTCTAGTTAGATCATATAATAACATTTAAATCTCTGGGGTTAAATAAGCATTTCAAAGATGCAGCAAGTGTGAGTAAACAACCAATAGAAGTTGAACGAGTGTTTTAGAGTAAGGCCTGAAAAAAGTGATGCCAACTGCCCTCTGAGTGAACTTCACTGTGGGAACACATAGATGTGTTAAAAAGATTTTGACTCGCATGTGCAGATGATATGAAAGTAGCCTGTCAGGTGGCTCCACATTCAAACCTGGAAGGGACATAAACAAGTGTGAGGAGGTGTCGATGAA
The DNA here is from genome assembly GCF_024713975.1 of Paralichthys olivaceus. Lineage (NCBI taxonomy): Eukaryota > Metazoa > Chordata > Actinopteri > Pleuronectiformes > Paralichthyidae > Paralichthys > Paralichthys olivaceus. The sequence goes on along the minus strand of NC_091097.1, from coordinate 2,763,535 downwards.
CGTGTGGGTGTGTGTGCAGATGAGAGCCACCATGAATGAAGCGCACAGTCTGGCATCACAAAGGGCTCTTTCAAAGTCCTCCGCGGGGCGTCTTCCGCCGCCGCTTCCTGTGGGACAGCCTGCTCGTGTTTACTTTGCGCTGTTCGCTAACAATATCACGGGCCGCGAGTGTGCACCTCTGCCCCCGCTGCTCCAACACGACCCCCCCTCCGTGGATCACGGCGCCGGGGCTGACCTCCCTACACCACCCGGTTATCTTTTCAAACACGCGGCTGCGCTCGGGAAGAAAACCCCGCTGCCTGTGTTTGCACGGAGCTCTGTTGTTAGCTAACCCGAGCTTCCTGGTGTTAGCATCGGCTCGGCAATGTTTGTCTACGTTCAAACACATTCCCCCAAACCGTGTTCCTGGTTCCAGACACCAGCACGTGTGCAATGTTTACTTCACCAAACCATTTCAGTGGAGTGATAGATACACAGTGTGCAGGAGCTCACGAGTACTAGCCACTTAGCTCGGAAGCTAATAGCCAACTAGGCCGAGAGCCGCTCGGCGTGACGATGGTTGTGCTTTGCAGGGAGAGAAAGAAGCTCTTCTGGGAGCGAACTTGCAGCTCGAGATAACCCGGCGTTGCTAAACGAACTCAGCAGCCACGCTTAAGTAATAATTCCCCCAACTCTCAGTAAAATGTAGCCCCGTTAGCCGTCAGACGCGGCTAGCTGAGAGCTAGCTAAGGCTGGTGGCAGCTGGCTTTCTTACTCCGGAGTCGTTGGGATCCTTTTTCCAGAACAATTGAGAGCAGTGACCGAAGGTCTCTGTCGATGTCACATAATTTACTCCGTTTCGATCCTGGAAGTCTCCGTGTGCGCTGCCGGTATTCGTTCGGGCGTACATCGTCGCTTTTCGGGTTCTTCGACTTTTTTCTGGATGAAAAGAAATAGGGCCGCTTTGTCGGGATCTTCTTCCGAAAAGAAAAATATCTCTTCTGTGAAATGAGCGTTTTGGTGGCGGACATATCGAAGCATGCAGGTCATTACCGCCGCCTGCTGGAGCGGAGTGTGATGACACACACGCTGGGGAAAAAAAAAGATCTAAATGTGAAACAACAGGAAACTGCTGATAAGACTTTAATTCATTTGAAATTCTTGTTGATCTCTTGATCCAAGATTACAGTACAATACAATATATAATGGAATAGAATACAGAAAACAAAACAATGAAGAGTTAGGTCTAAAAATATAAGTGGAAATTGAAATTAAAGTAAAAGTGTAAGTGTTTGTAAATGAAATAAAATAGTGCATACCGAGTATTTTTTTTAATCCAAGAAACCCAGTTAAAATGGAGAAAATAAGAGAAGGTCAAACGGCAAATATAGAATTTTAACATGCCACACTGTTTCTCAGGCAAGTTTTGTACAGATATTTCTGTCTTCTCTCCTTTTAGATCTCTTTAGTTCTGATGTTGTTTGTTTACATACCCTGTTAGGGCTTCGCCTATCCTACTGGGATGAATCACCTCACATTCATGTATTTTGCTCTGGTATTTTGTGCCTTTTCAAAACCGCTGAGATAACTTCGAACTGCTACAATTAAAGAAGTCAATGCAAAAACAATTCCTGTAATTCTAGACCAAATCTGTTTGAAATTGTGAAAAACTTTAAGTTAAAAGTTGAATCATATTTCACTAAACCAGAATTGTGTTTCCCCAAAATTAATAGAGGACAACCAGGACAAATTCCCACACCTCCCACTATGCTCTATTGTGTGTTTGTGTGAGTGTGTGTCTGAAGGGGAGGCTCAATGACCTCAAAGCATAGGAGAGAGAGCAGACTCTCCTGCAGAAGTTGCGTGTCCATGCTGAGCGATCATTCTGAAGGTGGTCTAATCCACTTTAAAAGTAGACACACAACTCGAACAGAAAACCTGGGGCCATGCACGTCAGTTTGAGTAGAGGAGTAATCATCCCACCACACAAAAAAATAAGAGCGGAAGAGGGATCGACAGGGGTCAAGCAGCAGGTTACTCCAACCAGACACCAGAAGCAACATATGATTGTTGTACATGTTGATAAACTGGAAAAGTTTAAAATACTCTGAGGAAAGCACCACACCACCAAACCAACTTCATCATGCCAAAGCAAATTCATTTTATTTACACATCTAATTTGTACATCATCATCACATATAGTTCTGTGTGCATAACATAAGAAAAAGAAATCTGAGTGAACATCATTATTCCAGGTAAATACTTTGAATATGACACTTGAAGTGTGCTATATCACGATTATTATAATCTACAAACACATACTTTGTTATTTTGTGTCAAATCTCTCAAAGAGACTTTGTAAGAAGCTGAATGACTTGCACAAACATAGTAACTAGATTCTGTACATTTACAACATGTGACACCACAAATACTGTGCCCAAATAAAACAAACGTCAGCAGAAAAAAAAAGTTCACTTACAGTGACAGCAATGGACAAAATCATACAAAATAATATGTTTTAATTCCTCATATGCAAATGCACAAATCCTGTAAAAGAACAAGCGAATGACAGTGGACAGACTCACTTGGTGACACGTTTGTGCAATGGAGCAAATCTACTTTCATTAGTTATATGATATGATGCTCACTATGGCAGCTCAGTACTGCTCAGTCCCCGTCACACACGTGGAGTCACATTCTGGTGTGTTTGGTTAGCTTGTCTACCAGCACAGTTAAATATTTAGCTTGGTTCAGAGTAAATGAAAATAACTTACAACACTGGCAGAATCACATTTTAAGCGAGTGGGTAACTTACAGTAAGTTCATCTAAGTCATATGAAGAAATTTCTATTTTTCTAAAAACTATTCGGAAAGAATTTTTGAACAACATTTGTAAAATCTGATTTCTCACTGATTTTTAAAAGGCTAAGATAAAGTGAATGAACACTTTGACTTAAAGACACCTTGTGGAGATTATTCAACAAAAATTAACTTCAACATTCAGTGTTTTTCATCAAAATACACTGTGTATATACAAACAAGTGCATTTTGGCCATAAGACATTTGCAAAACTTTGCAAAGATTTTCACTTCTGCCAAGGGGGGCATGTTTTCAACCCTGTTGGTTGGTTGTTTTTTTAACGGCAGGATTATGCAAAAAAATAGGTTTCCTTGATACTTTGTGGAACAATGGGACGTGGGCCAAGAAAAATCGATTACATTTTGGCACAGATCTGGACAAATCCAGGAGATTGGGAGAGAACTTTATGGATCATGATGAAAAGAAACTGGCGTTTTGAGAGCTGATATTCAGTGTGTGAAATTTGGTGTTGACCCAAATAAAAAAATAGATTCAGTTTCACAAGGGTACAGTTTGTCCTTGGCATGGATATGTGCTGTACTGCCATTCTAGTTTTTTTCTAATATAATAAATTCTACATGGTTTCTTCATCGATGTTTTTTGTTGACGTTGTTTGCTGGTGAATCGCTGCCATCTACTGTCAATGCATGCAACAGTAGGCTCTGACCTGTGGCATCCAAAGTGCTCAAAATTCCACAGAATACCTTTAAGGGGATTTGTGATTGACCAAAGATCATGACACAAGTCATTTCCTCTAAGAGCTGAGAAACACAGCAGAACTTTTACAGTCATTGTTCCCGTCTCTGCTGCTCCTGCTGGTAACACATGCACATTATGTTGAATTTGTAAGTGGGCTATTCAACAATGCATGGTGTTTATCACGTCCTTCTAATGTCTTTTTTTTAACAGTACACGAAAACAGAGAAAGGTTGAGCTCTGGCGTATAACACTGAGCGATGGCACCTTTAAATACCTTCAGAAAACATAGACTGCACTGAATTGTCCCTCACAGGCTCAATTACATAGTTAATAACATTTTCATTCCCATGATGTACAGCATGTAGCGTGTTAATCATGTAGACATTCATTTGTGTTGAAACAGCCAAAGGAAAGGGTTAGAAGCTCAATCAGCTCATCACAGCTCAAAATGCAGAACTCAAGAGTTCGACACTGACCATTATACAAATCTTTTGTTTCAAGCTTCTCAAGAGAAGCAGTTGAACTTCTGGAGCACTGGGGAGAGGAATAAACGGTGGTTCATCAAGAAGCAGATCCAAAACATATCTCCACTGAAAATATCCAACTTACTCAAATGAGATAATTGTTATTCACTGAATTTAAGAGAAGTTGTCCCGCTGCGTCTTTATGATAAGCTAAGCTAACCACATCCTGACTGTTGTTGCTTCCACTGGTTTTCATTCATTCTCAACTTCCATCGTTACTCTCATATATAATCGTAGATTGGTTTGAAAAATCCGCTCAGCGTTGCCATTAAATATATATTATGATTGTGACAAATTATAGCAATCGTCATATTCAAGCAGATTTCAAGTCTCTACTAAGAGATGTTCATACCATCGTGAAGTGAAAGAAACTCATGGCTGTCTGCAAGAGGGTCGAACCTGCAGCATGACAGACAGCTTTGGCAACAGTTTGTAGTAAACATGCAAACTTTAGATCTGGATTCTGATTCAGTCTGAATCCCCATCAGAAGAAACACTACTGTGACTACAAGTGATAAAGTGAACAGTGGCAGTTTCACTGGCTTCAAATATGATAAGTAATAAAACACGGGTGGCACATGTAGCTCTGCAGTGACTGACAGACGTTTCAATATTATTAGTGGTACAGGAGGAAAACCGCTGTGGCGATGATGACACTGATGAAGAATACAGTACTGTGTGTGTGTAGCGGCATTAGTATTTACATACTGTAAGTATTTCTCTGAAGTCATTCTAATTGTTTGTTGTAAGGTTTGAAATTCAGAGTTCAAGCGATCCCCAGGAATTGATAAACTGAACCTCCCTGTCATAAACTGCGATTCATTATCTCTGACAGAGTGCTTATCGACCCCAGAATTCTGGGAGCTGTAGTATTGAACTGCACTTGATATAATCACGGCTGTTGCCAAATCAGTCACGACGGAAATTTGAAAGCCACAGTACGTCCTTTCTGAAAGTAGACCACTCTCTCCTCTTCACAGCCCTTCACCTGCATCCTCATTATGTGCTGTGCTGACTCAGCTAATGCAGCTAATTATCAGTATATAATAATAATCAGGCTAATAGTCAGGTAATGGAAGCTCGACTCAACTACAGTAACACATGTGTTTGACGTGTGTGTGTGTGTGTGTGTGAAGGAGAGATTTAACCCTTGATCTCCAGAATAGAGGGGTTATGGTCGAGAATGGCCAGAATAATTTTGTCCATGTACTGCCTCAGACGCAGGTTGATCTCCTCCTGTTCCTTCAAAGCATCTACCAGCTGAAAGAGACGGGAAAGACAAACGCATGTGAAGGGTATTCATATAAAAAAAGAAAGAAAGAAAGAAAACCAAACGTCACATCTATCCACCAGAGGCAGACTGACCTCATCTCTGGATGCGTTGTCGATCTCGGCTGCCAAGCACTGGGCCTTGCTTTGACAGGCAAACAGGTTTTTAGCCTCATACAGGCTCAGGCTGAGAATCTGAGCGTTCAGGTCATCATTCTGATCCCGCAGCTTGTAGTTCTCCTGTGAGAGCAAATGCAGACCGTATCCACTGAGAGCAGATTCTGGATGTGTGGTGTCGCTAACCCAGAAGGTGCAGTTCGGTATCAAAAGGTTCTTAATAAAACAGTCTAATTTAAAGGCGAAGAGAAACATCACCTAAAAGTAAAATTGTGCTATATAAAATGTCTCCATCCCAAATTACCTAAATTATGTTTGACAAATAGTGATGATATGGTCAATCCACTGTCACTGGGCACAAATAGATGGACTTCATTCAAGTCAACTAATCTGCTGATATTCATTTTCAGCACAAAACAGACGTTTCAATATTCCCCGCTAACTATCTAATGGAAACCTCAAAAAGCTTTTTCTGCTACGTTTTAATGGCTGACATGATACACAGTCAAACTCTGTGCGATTCATATTCTGCAGCCTTTGTATGGACTTAGGTCGAGATGAACAAACCAGAATAATATGACAAACCATGGGGAGTAAAAAACATTTTAAAGGACGAGGCATACCCTGCGCACGTGTTCTATTCATCACCCCAACCTTTACCATTAAAAGCCCAGACTGTGACGGCCAATCTGTTCCCCCCTAGATTCATAATGACACAAATATCTTTCCACACTCAATGCGAATGAAGAGAAGTGAAAGCCTTGAAAGAACAGAAGAACAAGCTGTGTGTGTGAACCTGTTTCAGTCTCTTGACTTCATGTTCCATCTCACTCTCCCTGGTCTTGGCGTTGTACTCCGATAACCCCTTGCCTTTCCCAGGATGCTCCATTTCCAGCTTAAACAGCTGCAGGTACTCCAGCTCCCGGCGCAGATCTTCGATCAGCTGCAGGGAGGAGATGAGATTAATTCCAACTACTAAACATTGTTCATGTACTTCTTTGTTCACTAGATTGCCTTGCCTCCTGCATAGACTCCTTTTCCTTCTGAAATGCATGGCGGTTGTGCCAGAGCTTGTCCAGTATCTTCCTGTAGAGGTCCATCTCATCTTTCAGCCTCAGACTAGTGTCCTCCAGCTTGTCTGTCATCCTCTGCTTCTCCTGCAAAGAAACAAATACGTTTGGCTAATCTGCTTTGTTTCAGTCGGGACTAACTGTCTGTGTTTTCTCCTTTATTTAGTAACATCTCCCTAATTTTCTAATCTCAGCGATGAACTTACACTTCATTACTCATAACAACGATGGCTGAAACTACAAAGAACAATGAATAAGTAATAAACTAGAATCATCCTTTCAGCGAGCCACACTCACCTGGTCCAGTTTCTCGGTCTGAGACTTGAGTCGACACACATTTAACTTCATCTCTCCATTTTCTTCTTCTAACTGCTGTAACCTGTGGAACACACATATCACTTTTGTATTACAACCAGCATCACAAACTTCAGGCACAGTACTCCACACTTGAATGTGCTAAATGAACGTCCTTGTCTTTCAAACATTATATGGTCAGAGGTAAAGACTGGAAACAAGCCTGCCAGTCTGACCCACTCTGTTTCTGAGGAGACCCATCTGCCTCCATTTCCTTTTCTTCTTCTATTCTGTCTCAACTTCCTGGAATTGGTCAGAAAGTCTAAATGATCCAAAAAAATGTTTTCACGCTGCAAATAAATCGAACCATGACTCAGTTTGAGCCAGAACGAGGCCACATCTTTCAGTAGGAATTCTTTTGGGATGTGTTGGTATGTTGTTGCAGACTAAACAAGGCAGGTGTGACAGAACCCTCAATCTTGAAAATGTATATGATGTGGAACATAGGAATAATCAATAGGTTAATGATGTGTCTTGTCTTTAGGATGGATGGTGTATTTCCTGATGGGGCTACCTGTTGCAGAGCAGGTCCATCTCGAAGTTTCTGTCTCTCTCCATCTTGGTGTAAGCCTCCCGGTGCCTCTTGGTCTCCTCCTCCAGACACTGGTCTGCCCTCGTCTCTGCATCCTTCACCTGCTCCTCCAGCTCATGGACCCTGGGGGGGGGGGGGGGGGGGGGGGGGGGGGAGTTAACATATGCTGTGTTTAACAGTGCTTGAGATTGGGTTAGATGGATGTGTATTATTCTTAGATAGTCATCTAGACATGCAAAGCAAAGAGTTCAGATTTACTCTAACAGAAAAAAGCACCTGTGATTTGTGTGTGTGTGTGTGTGTGTGTGTGTGTGTGTGTGTGTGTGTGTGTTTTCCTACCTGTGGACTAGTTGTGTGTTTTCGTGTTTGAGTTTCGACTTGAGGTCACCGTTTGCCAGACTGTCACTTTCCAGCTCTGTCACCTTCTTCTCCAAATAACTGACCTGAGGGAAACAATCAAGCCTTTAGCTCGTGAGGCTGCAGCTAGAAAAGAGCGACTTTTGTGTTATACAATTTGTATCATAAAAATTCCTACAGTCTCAGCTCCTAATGTGAGGGTGACAATGTTGAGGTTCAGTTCGCTTTAGGTCTCTTGCTTTAATTCCACTATCTTATACGTAACATGTTAGATTTCCCCTCAGGCTAAGAGGAAATAATTCTATATCAAAAACCCCGGATCATTAAAAAGAATCATCTGACTTTAGCTTCATATTCACCTCACACACATACAGTGGTATTTAACTCTCAGCGAGAAAGCGAACAAGCGTTCTTCACAAAATGTCAAACATTTTTTCAAATGAATATACTGTACAGAAACTGCATGGTGGAACTGAGTAAGTGTGGCCCCATGTCATGTGCAGAAAGGGTAAATGGTGTGTACTTTCTCTGTGATGTCAAGATCACAGGAGTCGATGCTGTCTGTGAACAGATCCTCTGTGCTGCTGCCCTGACTCGACCCAAACACGCTGTGGTTGGCCTGGAACAGCTGACTGCAGAGAGGAGAGGACACAGTGGAAACCACAAGCACTGTTATCACTTTATCACCCGTTGAACCAGCTGAAGATGTGTTTTCGGAAGCTGCTCCTCCGTCACAGGTCTCTAAACATCATGCTGCAAAATGCTGAAGCCATCACTCAGACTCACTGCAGCAGCTTTATTGTAATGCTCATTAGTGGGAAGCTCAGGATACTCACCGTCCAAATGCTGTGCTGGTGATCTTTCTGTTAGGGCTGAAACAAGGGAGAGACTCAGTCAGTCACACACACATTCCACCTCATGTTCCTGCCACCACTTCTTAACACAGATACACCCACTTCCACCAGTACCTCTGCCTTCAGTGCCAACACTGTTCCTGTACTTCTGCTGGCTCTGATTAAAACATCAAGGCTCTGAGGCTATTATCAGTGTCACAAACTCCTGTGATCTACTTTGCATATTCTTTAACCAAAAGACAGCTCTTTGTTGCTGCGCTGTAACTCTCACAAGCTGCTTTCAGACATGCACTGAACTCCAGATAATCTGTGTAAACACAAATGTTCCAGTAAGAGACTCTGGAACTTCTTCAGAGTTCCACTTGTCAGTCCCCGAGTAAAAACTCTTTTATTTCTGACCCAATTGGGCAGATTTACTCTAGATATCATGTCTGAAAACGGCTACATAGAAGAACTTACAACCAGTCACTCCACCAGACTGGGATGTGGTTACTATAGCGACATATTAGGCTCCCCCTTTAATATGGATACAGCATCTAATGCTGAGAATGAATAAAAGTGTGTGTGTGTGTGTGTGTGTGTGTGTGTGTGTGTGTGTCTGTTACCTGTTGGCCTTGAGGTTTCGAAGTCGAGCCTCCAGGTCATTGAGCAGATTCACTTTCTTGCAGCACTGAGAACAGTAGATGTCCAGCAGCTCACTGTTATATAGTTGCCGCATTTTCTGGGGCGTCTGCCCAGCACTGCAAATACAAAGAATATAACAATTCCTGTGAGATAATTCCAATACCGATAACCATCTCCCAGGTTCAGTTTTAGAGGCCATTCAACCTCTTTACATTTAATAGTTAAAACCTTGCTTTTTGATAAAGCTTATAGTTAGAGCTGGCTCAGGACGGCCGTGGATCATTATAATTGTCATTACTGCTCCCTTCATCTGTGTCAGTTGTAAATATTGTTGTGTTGTTGATGTGCTGTGTTACACGGGACATCTATTGCACCTCTATCTGTCCTGGGAGAGGGATTCCTCACATGTGACTCTCTGAGGTTTTTTTTTTGTAGTTTTTGCTCTCTCTTGTTGAGTTGAGGGCAGAAGTAGTTACACCTTGTTAAGTATGAAAATTGTGACCTGTGATAATGAGCTTTACAAATATAATTTGAATGACTGATGAATTCATGTTTTGCAGCTGTAAGCAGCTTTTCCGCTCCCTTTCTCCATTACATTGTGGGAAAAAAGAAAACATTTGCTGAAAAAAGGCTAAATCAAACAGTGGGTATGTGATTTAGATCGAGCACAAAGCCAGACCACCGACCTCGAGGGAAGCGAGGATCCCAGATCTGAGAAGCCATTTGTTCGGTTGTCTTCTTCAGGGCAAGGGCTGCTGGGAATGAAATCCACATCCTCCCCCTCACCGTAGTCCTCAAACTGCTCCTCACCAGAGATGACGGACGCAGACGCCGAGCCAGCGAGTTGGCTTGGGTGGGATTAGAAATACGACAACAATGATGATTGACAAAGTCTAAGAACAACCAACTAACCGACCCTAACTAGGCCTCATCCCCCCTGATGTGTGACTGACCTGTCTTTTCTTGTTGGGTGCAAAGAGTCCAAGCTGTTTTCAGTGCTGCTGTCCATGTCACACTCCCCATCAGCACCACAACCCTCCCTGTACACACTGCATTCAGGGAAGGACCGGGTGCACATGATCATCGGAGTGGGCAGCCTGGCCTCACCGTTCTACACAAACACAAGAAACACAAGAATATCAAACACTTGTGTGTCAGCAAATGTGTTGAATAGGAAGAGGGACAGGAGTTTGAATATTTGTATTGTGTGCACATTTTGCAAAACTACAGCACGAGAAACCAAAGATATCTCAGGATACTGAAGTGCAGACGAGGTTGATATAGCATCATTATACTACAGAAATTCAAAGAAGTAATAAGTAATAACAGTAAAGGCAGCATTCAAATAACACCTGCTTTTTTATGTGTGTGTGGTGAGGCTTCTGGGCTCTGATGATTTGTTTGGTGTGAGTGGAACTTGCAGAAATGTATTAAACTAATATCACAAAAGCTTGAGTGACGTGAAATGATCCCTACAGTGGTCAAGTCAATGTCAAATGCCACTGAGTAAAAAGATGTGGGATCCGGGAAATCACTTTCGATTGGAGTTTTTTGTTGTTTCCTGTAGCAGAAGGGACGTTAAAAGGGCATTTGAAAAATGTATCATGCAAATCGCGTAAGGGAGGAGAATGCCACTCATGCAGCCAATGACTCATACCCACAGTTTTACTATTAACTTCTGAGTCAAAAAGGAACAGAGAGATGTGACTCATTCAAAAATCATTACATAAATTGTAATTACAGACATTCTCTGACCTTAACCTCTGCAAAACAAGATTTGCAGCAGTTTCAGATGAAAACTACCTGTGGTGACATTCAGGTTAGTTCAACAGAACATGGCAGCCTGGCATGACCTAAAACACATGACCACAGATTCTGAGGACACAGAAATAGTGATTTATGTTCTGTTTAATCCTGTTTTCAACTTTAACCTGCAATTGAACTGACACAGCTTTTTTCTCTTTCTTATTTTTCCCCTCACAAAAGCTGCAGCACAGCAGTATTTCATTTGATGTGGTATCATTAAGTATGTTTTGAACAGATTAAATAAAACTATGGGACCCTTGTAGCATTTGGCCTGGATGATCTCCTGGATTAATTTATCACATACAGCGTGGGATGTAGCATGCTCCAGATCAGTCTGTTATTAATTATGCATGCCACTGTCTGGCTACACCCAATTGATGGGCCATGGCAAGGTACACAACAAGTCTCACTCTTACAAACACACATGTGCACATGCACGCACACCTTACCAAAAAAGTGTGTGAGCCACATGTGCCAGGTCCAGTCCAGAGCCAGTGTGTCCTCCTAAAAACCACTTGGCATCCTTTATCACAAAGGTAGCACTGAGATACACAGAAATCCACCGTCCTCCTGAAGCTTGACGGCTCCGTGTGTTGAAATCTTGAACAGAAGCTTCTCTCAGCACAGCTCAGTCATTTATATTCGAAAACAGACTGATGCTTCAGCCGGGACAAAGCCACACCTCCGTCTCGCTCACTGGGTGCAGCCCACTGGCACGGTGCTGGGTTGTGCTGGATGGGCGTGCCATTTAGATGTGACACGTGCTGTGTGTGTCAACTGGTTCATTCTATGGTATCTCATCCCAACAAGGACCGCTACCAACGATTCTCTTAGATTATCACCCATCATTAGCTAATGAAGCTCAGGGTCGCAGTCGTCACCTCATATACCTCAGCACACCATTTAAAAGGGTTCCCCCACACACCACTACATAACAAGCAGCCCCCCACCATGGCCAAATGGAGAATAGCTATCCTCTCTCGCGCTCTCTTGTTGCTAAGCAACAGTTCAGTAAAGTTAATCTCTAGCAGACATCAGCAGTCTTGTACCGCAACATACACACAGTAACTTGTGATATTTTGCATATTTAAAGATATTGTTGTCATTTATGCTGCTGTGCATAGTGGAATCCAGACATAGCTTCTGTAAATGGAGGCTCATATGAAGGCAAATATATCTAGAATTACTGTACTGCCATTTTAAGCCTCAGCCAACCAGTGCAGTTTCTGTGTGTGTATAAATATATATATATATATATATATCCAAACTTAGACAAAAAAATTCATAGAGAGCTGACTTTACCTGGTAAACATAACCATTGTCTGTGACAGACGGCTGGTTGGAGCTTGCACTCCGAGGACCCACAGCCATCTTCAGAATCTCCTCACAACCTGGAAGAGAGAGAGAGAGAAAAAGCAATGGCTTAAATAACATCAAGAGATGCTTGGTGAAATTCTTTCCTATCAGACAAACTGTCAGTTACACCTGAACATACAGGGAGGGGGTGTGGGGGTGGAGCGTAGGAGCTGTTGTGGAGTGTTTAATGATCTCACTGATTCACAGTGGTTCTGAGAAAGTAAGGCAGCCGGGAACAATAGCAGAGCATAGAGTAACCCACAAAAAAGTTGCGTGATAAGTAAAAAATATATATTTATTCAGACTCCCAGGTACAGTGATAAATTAAATAAAATGCGGGTGTGCAGGCAATGAGAACTAAAGTATTTTTTTTCTGGAGGAATTACAACAATTGTGATATATTTCTAGCATCTAAATAAGCTTATATGAAGCCGAGTCAGCGGCCTTACGTCACCACCTTTGACCCTTCACTTCTCCTCAGTGTCACTACAGACACAGAACTAGCAACTGAATCAAAATGGATGATATAAAGACACAAATAGCGAGTTGAAGGCGCAGGCTAGCTCAGCACATTGTCAGTGAGGAAACACACTAACAGCTGCAGGAGCTCAGACAGATACTTTTCCAAGAACTCAGCATGTGTGTTAAATCATGCGTGACGGGTCGGGTCACGGGTCCAGAATTGACTTTAAGATAATTGTGGTATTTTGTAATGTACATACAAAGACAAATGAAACCAAAACAGGTCAGATTTATGGAATATTACACCGTAAGTCCAAATATCCACTGTCGTTTTGGTTCGGAGGAGGGAGCTGGTATCAGCTTAAACTCATTTTACTCCTTATGTCCTTCTTTTAAGGCGATAAAGATGATGTCACTTTCAGAAAAGTGCTGGAGGAAGATTATTCCCCAATATTCTCTCATTTCGGGGAAAACACGTTGCTTTATTGTCAAGAGTAAGACAAGGGGATAGATACCATTCACAGTCACATCTGTAAAGTGAATGTGAAGGAACAGTTACTTAGTTTAGCACAAACACAGGACAAAGATGAAGACAGCTCAGCTGCCTCTGTCCAAAGATCACTTACCAGTGTGTCCACAGCTTATTACACACAGACTAAATCAAGTACTTGGCTTTCTTACCTTTGATAGCAAACACTCCATGGCAAAAGTCTTTAAAGTTGATTTTCCCATGAGCGTTAGGATCCAGATGTCTGGTCAATGCCTTCACCTGCAAGAGACAGAAGTCAGGTAAAGTTAATTTCATTTATATAACACAAAATCACAAATCTCAGCCCCACATGTCTTGATAATATGGACATATGAGACCTGGCCTTTTTTCCTGAGTGATCAGCTCTTTCTCAGGAACTCTATGACATTTGAATTTCCCTACGGGGATTCATAAAGTATTTCTGATTCTGATTCTGATCACAAGTGGACAGCTTTGAGTGCAGGACGCATTTTATACCTGATCACTCAGACCACATTCAGAAGTGGTCTGGGACGCATTCTGGTAGCGTGAGGAGAATTGTGTCCTGGGCCTAAGTGATTTTGTTCAAATGTAAAGCTATGTGCATTGATTCCAGCCCCTGCTGGCTCTGTTCTCTCACACTGACAGACACTGTATAGTCAGTCTGGCTAAAAACAACATCATTTATATTCGCAAACAGAAATGAAGTATGTGTTTATCCATCTAGAGATGAAAACTCTCAGGATGGATGTTAATACCAGGCCTGAACAGGGCCAATGATGCAGGTATCAGTAAACGCAGTATGAGGACAATGATCTTTATTGAACATAATTCTCTGTATAAAAATATGCTTATTTCAAATGTAGCATTTTCCTTTTTCTGTCTGTCTTTATTCTGTCAGTAGATGGAACTGTCTTGGCAACATGAACAAGGACTGCACAGCACATCAGAAGAAAATCATAGCTACTGCTGAGTGATAGATTGGTAAGACCTCTAGGATGCAGTGGCTTCAGTAATTATTCAGAGCTCTTCATAAAATTGACATTTTGTAGACATCAGTCACTCTACACTCAATAACACATTATTAAAAATCTATTCACATCCTGTGCTGTGATATTACAAACTGTGTTCAGGTTCATTCTGTTTGATTTAATCCTCCTTGAGATGAATCTTGACCTTTAGTGGAATTCAGATGTGGCAAAGTGAACTGACTGAGAGGCACACACCCCTGTGTGTATGTAAGGTCCAACAATTCACTGTGCACGTCCGGACAAAAACCAAGTTATTACGTCCAGGAAACTCTCTGTGGACCTCTGTGATAAGACTGTGGTGAGGCATATGTCAGGACAATGGTATAAAACTATTCCTAATCCAGGATGACAGTGACCTCAGTAAGGTTGCCATCTGGGGAAACTGAGTAACTGGTACAGGGCCTTGGTCAATGAGGTGACCACAACATAAGATGATCCCTAAAGGAAAAAAAAACACATCATGCTTGAGTTCCACAAAAGACAATGACCAAACAAATACAGAAAGATAAGTATTTGTATGGAATGCATCACGTGTGCTCTGATAAACATTGCATTTGTACTGTATTCATCTCTAGTGAATGTGTGTGTGTTTGTGCACAGTAGGAGCAGAGAAAAACAAGAGGATTAAAGATCTTATTTCATAGTGAATGCTGCAATCTGACAGTACAGTGAACTCTCCAATCACACAACCACTCACATCAGTTTCTATGGTGATGCGAACTATCTGATGAAATACATGTAAATACAGCACTGGTGCAGAGCATCGGCTCATAGGCAGTTTTCAGTAGCTTGTGGATCATTCCATTACTTAATCACCAACCAGTCTGCTCAGACTCCTTGTGAAGCTCTCATCGCCATGGTGACAAAGAACACAGAGAAGAGAGGAGAGGAGAGGAGAGGAGAGGAGAGGAGAGGAGGACGATAAAGAAGTACCGTCCTTTTAATACAGCTGAGTTATTTTTAGTGATGCGCTCTGGGTGTTCAGCCGCCATGACAGCTTCAAGGAAAATCCACACTCTCGGTTAGATATCATTTATGTGGAATGATCGGTGCAGTCCTACTTGAGGTGACACTGCTCGCCATTTCAGGTACAGGTACAACGATGTAACTGAGGTATTTGGTGGTTGTATTTATGCATGTAAAAGAAAGCTTGTGTATTTGAAACCAGTGAAGTGCACAGTTTTTGCCACAGTACTACAAAGATTGAGCGTCATCATATTCTCTACATCATTGCTTCCAACATCCCCTGATTTCTAACACATGGATTCAAATAATTGGGCCCAACAGGTACAGGTACATTCAAACAGCTTTATTTTCGTTATTGTTTTTGGCCTCTTCAACACACACACACACACCGATGGCAGTAAAACTACCAGGGAAGGTGCTGGTCTGACCATTATGCTTTCACAGGAAGAGCTGGGGATCGAACCAGCAACCAACTGTGATTCATGGACACCTCACTTTTCATCCTGAGTCACAGCCACCACCCAATTTGGGATAAGACAGATAAACTTGAAACAGCAGCATCTGAAAACTTGGCTGTCAATGTTAACACAGTAAAGCCCATTTTCCACTCATGAAAAACTCCACTAACATCTGGCCTCTGTCTGCAATGAACTCAAATGTATTTGCAGTCGACACAGGTTTTGGAAACAAGATTGTGCCAATTTGGAAAGATGGTGAGATGAGAGACCACCTCAGGTTTCTGCGCATTTGTGACATCAAACATGATGCACCAGGGAAAAAACAGAAAGATAAACTCCTCTACTGGCAACAGGAAAGGAGTCAATTGCCTTTTTACCCACGTATATCACAACAACATCTGCTAATGTTGGTGTAAAAGAGGTAAAAGAGTGTCTTCAGTGTGTTTATTTGGACAATGTCTGTATTCAACAAAGTCACTGCTGGTTGGATTGCATGATGTACTGGAAGTGATCAAATCTGGAGACAATGTCAGCATACACACATCCTACAATTACATCACACATAAAATAATCTGGCCTTTAACAATTAAATGCTCCTCTAAACACTCTCTAAACAACCCATGAACCATAACAGAGGATTTAACTGTGCAAACACCTCTACACAGAAATCATTCCAAACACACTGGTTAAGACCTTGAGTTTTTCAGCAAGAACTTTTAAAATAACCAAGATCTATACAGTATATTTGGCTTCAAATCCTTAGGCTGTGATGTGAAGCTATCATAGGAGGCATTCAAACAATAAATGACTCTTGATGTCCCAGGATCAGTCGTACAGAAAACGTCCTGGAAGAACCTGGACCTGGGACAGTATGCTCTCCTAGTATGTTAGTGTTGAAGCTGCATGTTGCAGCTGAACACCCCTCACCTCACCCTCTCCTTCTAAACATGAAAAAGAACCTGTGGCAGCTTCAGTTGTTATAAAAACTCAAAAGGTGTTTAGTTTGTCCAGTCTGGACTAATGTAAAAAACATGGCGGCCTCCGTAGAGAGGGTCCCCTCCATGTAAATATAAAGTATTTAAATATAAAGGGCCTTTTCTGGGGTAAAGAAAACTACAATTCATACAATTTAGATGAAACAAACTAGTGAAAACATCATGAGGATTATTCTACATTAAATTTCTGACAATAGTTCCTTTTCACCTAAATCTTACACACTGGACCTTTAACCCAGAGTACACTGAAATCTAATCCAGTCATTGGTAGAAGCATCTTAGGCAGAAATGACAGCTCACATCTTGTTGGTTATGTCTCTCTCTAGAAGCTCTCTACACCAAGATTCAGGGTCATTTATCCCATTCTTCAGGACGGATCCTCATAGGTCCATCTGATTGGATAAGATTGGATAAGCATCTTGGGCTGACATCTTCAGGTCTCTCAGTAGATGTTGAAGATACTATTGATTATAGCCTTTTGCATAGACTGATTGGGGAAATGCACTTTAATTTAAAATCTTTTCAGTGGCTGTTGATCGACCGGCTCATGGAGTCAGTCACGAAGTGGAACACACAGACAAATAAGTGAAGTCTGATTTAAATCTGATGACCAAAGAATGCTCATCTTCCAAAACTGTTCAATTACAACTGCAACAGCATCACTCCAAACCCTTAATCTGCCACGGCTACAAAAAAAGAGGTAAATCCTCGGCAACAGACAAAGCAAGGCACTAGTCAGAACAAATCAGGAACCTGGATGTCATGAGTCTGCATTGCATTATGGTCGCTGAGGATTCTGGGAGAAGT
This sequence comes from Paralichthys olivaceus, assembly GCF_024713975.1. Classification (NCBI taxonomy): domain Eukaryota; kingdom Metazoa; phylum Chordata; class Actinopteri; order Pleuronectiformes; family Paralichthyidae; genus Paralichthys; species Paralichthys olivaceus. The sequence goes on along the minus strand of NC_091097.1, from coordinate 2,745,908 downwards.
GAAACTGCCAGTGGTAGAGGATGATAGCAGTAAATTTAGTGGTATCATGCAAAACCTTTTGAATTCAAATACTGCCTATAGTATGTGTGAAACAACCCACAGTGACCTACAACCATGGAAACGTAAAGCCATTTACCACTTTAAAAACAGTATGGCCAAAAGCCTTTGTTCTGATATTATCAACCACATAATAACCACTGATAACAAAACTAAGTACTGACTTCATTTTAAGTGAGGGTGTGTTAGCATTAACGTATCACTGTTAAGTCGTCTTTACAGCTGGAAAACAAAACATCATCAATAATTAACGCAATATAATTTCCATCAATATAGCAATATAACAAAAGTCCAATATTTTATACATATATCATCTATCGATATCTTGCTTGTGCATTGTGCAAACACAGTGAGGAGGTTTAACACATGATTGATCGAGCTCAGATTGGAGTGTTTATCAAGTGTGTCTTTCTTTCTCCATGAAGAATCATTTAAAACCACAACTTTTCACTCTGGAGCAAAATCAGTCTTGAAATTTGAGATAATAATGTGACATTTATCATGATAATTATTCTATTTATTATAATTTGCCATATCGTCCAGCCTCAATGTCGATACCAGTGTTTTCCTTCCAGGTTCAAATCAGAAAAAAACGATATCTTCTACAGTTGTGAGCCTGATGTGTTTGCAACCTGCTCTTCCTCTGGTTCCTCGTGTTTAAATCACATGGAACACACAGGACACATGTCGGCTGGATGTGGAGGAAGCGAAATGACAGATCATCTGTTTGATCTGGAACAGCAGCCTGACATACCCGCTGCTGGCTGGCGTGAGAGGGATGACACACAGATTCACTGATTCAAGGACAGGTCGTGTGTTTAAAAGCACACACTTGTCTCTGATGGACCGTGTGGAAGCCAGTTTGAGCACAGGACGCGCGGGGGGAAGCTGTGGGCTCCGGTCTCACCTCGTCTCCTTGTCCGAACTGCACACCGAGGTCCACCAGGTGCTCCACCCGGATGAAGCCGTCAGCATCCTCGTCACACACGTCAAAAACCTCCTTGAGCCTCCTCAGGAACTGCAGCAGCTGCTCCTGGTCCGGGAAAACGTGGCCTTCCATTGCAGTGCGCGGCCTCGTCGAGGGGAGAACCTGCGTGTCCTCGTTAGATGGACGGTGAGAGAACCGGAGAGACGGCGGACACCATCGCTCTGCTGCTCCGAACAAACGCTGCGGCCGAGACCTCAAGCCTGTGACGTCAGCAGCGTCGCTGGCTCGGGGGGAAGTCACGGAAAAGAACGATGCGCTGCGATTTGGAGACGAGGCGTTTACGTCACAGGCCAAATGCCAATTAATAATACAGGCGTGTTCCCACGGTAACCACCCGTCACTTCCGGCTTCCCACAGTGCAATATTGTTTTCCAGACTCCTCATCCGGCCCACACACACCTGAGGAGGGGCGGCACCTCTGCAGTCATCCATCAATCAGTCATCCATCAATCAATCAATCAGTCAATCGATCAGTCTTTAAGTGTATAGCCCATATCCACAAATCACAATTTGTCTCGTGGGGTTTAAAGGGATAGTTCACTGAAAAATGAAAATTCCCTCATCATCTACTCACCACTATGCAATGGAGGGGTGGGTGAAGTGTTTGAGTCCACAAAACACTTTTGGAGTTTCAGAGGAAAACAGTGTTGCAGGCAAATCCAGTATAATTGCAGTGCATAGAGACTCCTTCTTCAACAGACAAAAACTGAAAATGCCTCCATGCTGCATCTGTGGTGTCATCCGAGTGTCTGTAAGCCCCCGTATTCAAAATCGACTCGTAATGAAGTAATTTACACCAAGTTTTAAGTCTATTATTATTGGATTTGGCTGCAATGCTTTTTACCCCTGAAACTCCAATTGTTTTATGGACTCAAACACGTCACACCTGAGTAGATGAGTGAATTTTCATTTTTCGATGAACTATCCCTGCGATATCCTCTGTCCTTATACCTCAACAAGAGTAAGAAAATCTACCAACAAAAACCCTATTAACAGGTGGAAAAGACATGAGGGATCCGTCCCCCAGGACAAAGATGCTGTGTAACTGAACACATCAACAAAATAACGGAATTTACAGCATTGATTAGAAGAAACAGTTTTTAACATAATGGAAAAGTGTGTTAATGTTTAAAGTACTTATCCATAAAAAATGTCTAATAGAGATGAAGGGAGCAGCATTGACAAATGAAAAGGGGAGTTATTATCAGTAATGGTAGAGTAGACGTATTGTATGTCAAGCAGTCTTGATGTAAACATAGCTCATGATCAGCTGCCACCACGATTAGGATCAGCTCCTGTTTGCCAGATGTGGCCGAAGGTGTCCTGAATTTCTTTTGTAATATTAGGGCCCATATTCACCATTTCTCACATGGGCCGCTTTACATTCACATCCAGACTACACCTTGCCGAGACAAGAGAGTTGTCAATGACACAGCCACATCTGTTTTGGGCCCTGGTCACTCTAATGTTGCATGTCATCTGTTCAACTTCATGTTAGTATAAATATGTTTTACATACTAACTGCAAAAACATTGCTATTACCATGTAGTAAATACAGAATTAGGACATTTTGAAATGTTATGCATCTCTTGACTTATTATGACTATTTTGTATCTCTACCATCGCCACCATTTCAACTGATCTTTTGTAGTGATAAAATAATAATTTACATCAAATCTAGTTTTGAATCGATTTTTTATTAGAAAACAGTTTAAACAAGACTGATATCCACTGTCACATCATTGTATAAAAAACAAAAGCAGTGTGTCCCAACCCTGGAAACCTTCATATTAAAATAACTCTAATTTTACATCCGAACACATTTTAAATGCAAGAATTTAAAAACTAAAGGAAAGGGGATATAATCAATCTTAATCATATCCCTTCCAATATCATATCCTTTAGCTAAAATATATCATGAGGAAATTTTACTCCCAATTTAACTTGAAATAAAGCAAATTGGATAAAAAGGCGTATCCTTCTTGCAGGATCAGGTGAATGTAAAACCATGTCTGATTTAAATGATCAGCCTTGGTTCCAGTAGGGAATCCCACCGCTCTGTCACCTGTGGAGGAGAAGAAAAGACGCTGGTTAAATAGATTTTCTCCTGTTTGGATGATGGGTGAATGAGCTGACTCAGAAGAAAAGGGCCATGAACTGGGCTCACAGACAAAACAGTGTCTTTGCATTCCACTGCTTGTGCTAACAGCCTGTGTCATTGTTACAGTAGCTACATTGCAAAGGCTTACCCAAGCACCTCTGGACACAGCGTACTCTACGCTCTCCGAGCCATCAGCGTTCTGATAGACCAGGTCGAACTTTCCGGGCTCCACAGGAGCTGAGAGAGATACAGAAAGTGACGAAAGGAGAAACGACTCAACTTTGCAAGGTGTCAAAAAAAAGTTATTATTAAGAAACATTGTGTCAGTGGTAAAATGAGCCCTACCTTGAGAGGCATGAAGGAGTTCCAGCTCAATCTGTTTGGTTGTTAGGTCGAAGCTCACAATCTTTCCCTCCTAAAATGCACAGTAACATGGTTGGCTTTATGGTTGAGACTGACTCTCTTCAACCAACTTTCTGACACCAGTCATTTTAGATTATTGCAGCAGAAATGATTCCGCTCACCTTGTATTCTGATATTTCTGGTGTATAGTTCTCACCAAGCTCCAGCAGCTGTGAACACAAACACACAGGATTGGAAAATAACCTTACAATCAGCCACAGTCTTTAACAAAATATGAATTAACACTGCTGCTTTAAATGTAATGATGTGATCTGTGTCATGATGAAAGAGACACTGTATCATTGTTCATCACCACCTGCATATATTATCATATCCACCACATCATCATGATTGCAAAGGAACTGTTCTCTCACTCAGGAGTCTGGGACAGACAGACGGCAAGGTATGAGCTGGTGAGTACTGTACTAAAAGGTTCGATATATAAGATGGACATAGGCAATGAAAAGCCTTTAAAGTAACCAGTCAAATCTAAACATCAAATCTAAAACATCTGAGTGTGAAGAGGCGTAAACAGGAGCAATGTGGTCTCATCTCTTGGACTATCAACACATCATATGCCCTGACCATTACTGTCGTGGCTGAGACAGTCTGCTGAGACATTCAGCTGAGACAGTCTGCTGAGACAGTCTGCTGAGACAGTCTGCTGATGCTTACAGTCGTGCTCTGTGCAGATGAGGGGCACCTCGGGTCAGTGATATGTACTGTGCTAGTGTACGGTGTCTGATGCTTTCTGTCAGTTACTGTCGTACGTTAGAATTTGCTTACTGTCCGAAGCGGCGGAATGAAATGAGATCAGTTTCATCAAAGTGTGTTTGTCTGTTCTGCTGGTTTGCAACAGGTGCTTTCTGATCCTGTTCCAGTGTCTGTGTTCATGAATCAACTTTGGTTTCCTGCTTTTCAAAGAATCCCTCTTGACTCTGCTTTGTCTGTGTTTTTCCAAATCAAAATGACACCTGACGAGTCTCTGAGACGAAAGTAGACTTACCTTGAAGGCAATCCTCTGCCCCACCGGAGGGGGGGCGGCCAGCAGGGGCAGAGAGCTGTAGTCCTGTTTGGGGCCACTCTCCACTCCATTCTACAAACAGAGACATGCAGGAGACATTACACAGTATTTCAGAATGGACAGGTAATAGAATAACACACATTGCTTGTGTATAACTGTTCTGCCAATGATAAAATAATTGGACAGAGGGAGGACTTATGTATTTTGAGATTTTAGTCATTTGATTTCCAAAAGTTTGGCGAAAACCCTCCCCTGAATAGTGCTTGTCCAATCATCGCTAAGCAAATATAATCAGATTTTTTTGGGGGGGGGTAAAATAGTTTACTAAGACCATGGTAATTGCTGTGGAAACTCAAGGAGTTCCTGCAAAGATTCCTGGTTCCAGGGGAAGGTTCCTGTGGTCAGAACAAGGCTATAGATGTATAGGTGGGAGCGTACACATGCAGACAAACCTGGACGACCACTGACTTGTTGCTCAGTGAATCGGTCTGGTAGCTTGGCTCCTTGGATCCATTACAGCTGAACTCAAAGCTGCCAGTCTGACCTCTGACGAACCCTCTACCTTCACCCCGTCCCCTGTCTCCATGACCACCACGCCCGCTTTTTCCACGGGTGCAGCCTCTCCAAGGTGACCGAAGCCCCCCCACACCGAACCCTGGAGGCAGCATCGGTTTTCGGATGACCAGCTGGATCTCCTCTTCCTGGTCTGAGTTACAAGGCTCCGCGACTTTGCCAACAAGAGGCGGGGCCGCGCTGTCAGCCTGCGTCTGTGCACAGGTTGTGGACTGCGGTGTGGAGGACGCCTGCTGGGATTTGGGTTTGTTGTTTATTCTGCTTTTTGGAGATGAAGGGGTCGAAGGTTTGTTTTTTGCTGGGACTTTTTTGACGCTGGGGGCCTCATCGGAGGAGGAATCCGTTTCTGAAGACGATGAAGAGGCAGGTCGTGATTTTGTTATGGCAGGTTGTGATTTTGTTATGGCAGGTTGTGATTTTGTTATGGTGGGTTTAACGACTGGATGTGCCATGAAACTAGCAGAGGTGGACGCGGGTGTCTTGGGGGCTGGTTTTGGAGCAGGTGCTCTTTTGGGAGCTTCATCTTCATCACTACTGCTGCTGCTACTGGAATCTGAAGAAGACGCTGTGGGCTTTTTGCTTTGTATTTTTCCTTGTGCTGCTGGGGGCTTCTTGGGTCTTTTAACTGGCTGCTCAACACTATCTGAATTTTGTTTTGTGGATGGAGCTGGTTTGGGGATGGCAGCAGGGCTCTTTTCCTTGGCCTTCTTCATCTTCTTTTTCTCTGCGTGCTTTTCTTGTGACTTCTTACTCCTCTTGTCCCCTGACGCCTGTTTGGCCTCACCCTTAAGACTCTCCTCGCTCCGTTTTTTCCTCTTCTTTTCCTTCCAGTCCACACTCTCTTCAGTTCCTCCGGGCCCATCGTCCTCTTTGGGTCTCTGTCTCTTTTTACACTTTTTACTTGATGTGTCTGGAGAGCTGCTGTGACACTTCACCGGGGGCAGATACTCCACCTTCACCCTGGAAAACAGGAACACAGTATTAAAAGAGACCGAGGCAAATCTTTTACGTTTATAATTTCACAAAAAGCAAAGGAAGTTATTTGAAATTCTTAATGACATATAGACCTCAGGACAATTTGTAAGATGAACATAAGAACAGATTCTTAAAAACCAAACTTCAAATATTTCACAAGGAACTGGGTCATTACTTCTTATCGCTGAAACTAATGGAGAAGAAGAATGCTGTTAAACTCTATTGAAGAACTTCAGCCCCTCTGATAAAGAAAGATCTTCTTCACTGATGTCTGATGAAGATGGCTGAATTTCTATTCGGTGTTCACACAATTACAGTGAATTAAACAATTAGCTCGATGAGCCTCATGTCATTTGACGGATGCTTTTATCCAACGCTACTCACAATTAGTGAATTCAACATCTATGAGGGGCCATTTTGGGGTTCAGTATCTTGCCTGAGGACACTTCGACATGCAGATGGGGAAGACTGAGGATCGAACCACCGACCCTCTGGTTGGAGGATGACCACCCTCAGTTGTCCTTACTTGAATATATGAGTACAGGGATCTGTATACAGAGACGGTTCTTGGCCTACATACTTTCAACAACTGTTTAAAGGTGCAGTGTGTAGAATTTAGAGACATCTAGTGGTGAAGTTGCATGTTGCAGCTGATAACCCCTCACCTCACCCTCTCCTTCCAAACATGAACCTGTCATGAACCTTCAGTTGTCATAAAAACTCAAAAGGTGTTTAGTTTGTCCAGTCTGGAATACTGTAATAAACATGGCGGCCTCCGTGGATCTGACCGCTCCAGATGACAAGATAAAGCATGTGAATATAAAGGGCCCAGTTTAGGGTAAAGAAAACAACAATTCATACAATTTAGGTGAACCATCGCTAGGATTATTTTCTATTCAATTTCAAATAGCTCCCTTCCACCTAAACCTTGCAACCTTTTTATGTTGTCCTTCCCAGTTCATTCCATCCTACTTGTGCTCTCTTGTTCTCTCTCGGGCTGTTCCCTGTTCAATGCCATGCTTGATTTGCAGTGTATCTCTGCAGGGGCCTGTTAAAGAGAGGCTCCCGTCACTGTTGATGAAAAACGCGCGCACCTGACGCTGTCGTTGTCCCGCACCACGAAGATGTGCTCCGTGTGCGGCAGGTAGCAGTCGTCTATGAAGAGGCTCAGGATGGTTCCGGAGCTCAGCTCGAACTTGTCCCTGATGACGCTCTCCAGATCCGCCACCACGCGACACGCCTTCAGGTCCACGAGCAGCCAGCTCATGCGGCAGTGCATCACGGCCGGGGGAGGGTAGTCGAACACCAGGCGCACGCGGATGAAGCCGTTGCTGTTGGCAGCCATGACTCCACCAAACACACACCGCACCGGCGCTCCACCGGAAACAGAAAGGACCGCTTTTCCGGTCAGGTTTTTCACAGCAAGAGCGTTGGACCCTTGAGAGGTTTATCGGTCTCCTCTTCAACCTTTGAACACACACACCGGAACAAGTATCAGCAAAGGATTTACAGTTTTCATTATGATTGTTATAATTATCATAGGTATTACTGTTGTTAACGATCAAATACTGTAAAATATAATCATCAAAACCATAACAAAATGTAATCGATAATAATGATAAATAAAATGCAACATAATGGCTAATATGAAATCCTGTTTCAGTGTATATATTCTCCTCACCCTGTAAATATTCTGTTTACAATGTGAATTATTTATGTTCTATTTATATCTTTATATTTCCTTGCATTCACATGGCATGTTTAATTATTTATTAACATTATTGATGTCTATTTTTTGCCTGTCCTTTTTGCTGCTGCAACACAGCAAACTTCCCCATTGTAGTTGTATAGTAAAGGATTATCTTATCCTTTCGTATTGTATCGTATCATATCTTATCTTATTGCATCATATCATATCTTATCATATCATGTTGTATCTTAATTTAAAGGTTTTTGATTGCCGCTATATACAAAATTGAATTTACTGTTATGCCACGTATTTAGATCTCAGTCTTGATAGAGCAAAAAAAAAAAATCTTAGACAAATTAGAAACTGTCTTTGTGTGGTTGCAACTAAAATGTTTGTGTGCCCTCTTATGATTCTCCATGTTGTTTTTACCAGCTCAGATCAGACTGGACAAGCAGGAAACAACCTTCTCAAACCACTCAACTACAGGTACTTAATAAATAATAATACATTTTCTTTCTTAAATTACAGTTGCGTTATTGAAATATGTTGACGATGATTATAATGGTTTTACACAAATAATGTGTTACTTTAAAACATTCAGCTCTGGTATGGGGACCTTTCCTGAAATACTTTGAGAACCTTAAGTCAGTTTGAGGTATCTGCCCCTCTTTCCTTTCCTTTTTTTTTTTTCTTTTTTTTTTCTGTCAGTTACAGTATCTATATCTGTCATTGTTTAAATTTGCTGCCTTCTAATTGTTTACCATTATTTATTTATTTATTCACCTTTTCTTTTTCTATATATATATATATTTTTTTTTTTATCTATTCATCCCGTTTGTGTGTTTATCTATTTATTTTATATTCTTATTATTCATTTATTTTGCGACTCAATTCTTGACTTCCAGCAGTTCTTTACAACACTCCAGGAATAATAAGACTTCAAGAATCATGGTTTGTAGGTGTGGTTAGTGGGAGGGGTGGGAGGGGAGGGATGTTTATGTCTAAGTTGTATTACTCTGAAAAAATGTACAATGTATGAGCATGTACGTATGTGGGATGTGATACATGTAAAATTCAATAAAAATATTTGAGACAAAAAAACATTCAGCTCTTATTCTGATGGTCAAGCGCTTGCAGGAAGTCGTCATTTTACCTAACCAGCTTTCCCTTTAACTCACTTTCCACACTGCCCTCTGTTGGGGTGGAGTGGTCTCAGAATATTGGAAAAGATTCTACAAATCTGTGTTAGTGTAAATTCACAGTTTATTTCTGTAGTTATTTGTTTGTTGTGCTTGTGGTAACTTTTTAAAACCAATGGTTACAAATACAAACCTTAAATAAACCAACGTATCAAAGGTTACACGGTCTGCGGTTGATCCAGCATTAAAGAGAAACAAAAGCAGAACACTGAAGATCATTTTCAACGACATCACACGAAACTCTGAAATATTGCAAACTTAAAAAAGCACAACCTCTCTGAGTGTTTATGCACTTTCATTTCAGACTGACCACTTGTGTGTTTATTCTTTTCTCTTTCTTTGTGTGCATGAGTGTGTTGTGTTATATACTCTGCAGCTTGCTAGTGTTAGCATCCGTGGCTTTATTGTTAATTAAAACGACAATAATAATGATAATAATAATAAAAAGTTAATTTCCAACTGTGGCAGAAAGAAAGAAAGAAAAAAGGGGAGGGGACAAAGGGAGGCATCGATCAGCTGACTCCGGATGTGGTCACGTGATTTCTCGTCGTCATAAATCTGCACAGAGCAGTGCCACAAACACACACACACACACACACACACTTCAACAATGGTTGTGAGGTGGTCCTGGTCCTTGCTGGTCCTCACCGTCCTCGTCTGCAAAGGTAGGATCAGTGACCTCGAGGTCACATGTATGTTCTCTACGACTAAACTGACAAATGCTGTATTCCCGTTTGCCGACTGCGCTGAATGCGTAACGTGTAGTTTTCGCTCATTCATCTCACACGAGCTGCTTCACAAACTCTGGGCTGTGCCCCGTGTTACTGTGGAGCTGAGCTGATGGCTGCCTGCTGGTCTTCAAGTCTCCTGAGGTCGAAGGAGTCATCGGTGTGAGGAGACAGAGAGATCACACATGGCTTCATCCTCATCAGATACAAATCTAAACACTGTTCAGGCTCTGTGGACATGAACTCTCAGTTCCCCTGCACTGAAACATGACCATGCGTTATATTATTAGTATAGTACACTTTAAATACTTTACATGTTACATAAAAGGCATCAGGGCGAATTGTACCAGCAAAACAAAAAACTTTAAAAAGAAATGAAAGTTCCAGAGAATTGAAAATCTTTAAAATAAGAAGAGTAAATATTTGGTTAAACAAAGGGTTGTGATCAACCGGGAAGTGTTCAGCATTCATTTTAAGGAACTAAGAGTTGGAGCAGAGCTGGTTCTATGTAGGTGAACCATAATAAAGTGAAAGCTGCTTCTGCAGGTTAAGTTTTGACCCTAAGGAAAGAAAGCACACCTGTAAGTTTGTGACGTAGCAACAAACAAGACACACTCCTGTTGTTTTAATCATATAATTCTTCCAATGGCAGCAATGAGTATCACCATGATGGTTGTGTGGCTGGAAATACTTTTTGCATTTTTGGGGGGGATTAATAAAGTCTTTATAGTCTACACTGTTCTAACAGCTTTTCAGTTACTGCATCTACATGTTTAAATCAAGTTAGCAAATGCTTTTCATGCAAAACACCAAAATCAATTTGCTGTAGTCAAAGATCTATAAATTATGTCTTATCAGTTTGATACTTTAATCTTCTAAGTTTACATCTTAATAAGTTTATTTAAAAAAATAAAATAAAATCCAGCGTCTGGGATTTGTTCAGAAAATGAAAGTCTGTAAAATGATGAGATCTAGTGGACTGAATAAAATCTAACAGTGTAAATTTACTGACTCTCTTTACTATTTCTCTGCTGGTGGGAACACTTTCTGAGGTCACTGCATTTTATGTAAAAGGAGTCCAGCTGTATCATCTATTAGGAAATATCAAGTCTGCCAAGGAGTGAACTGTGCTGAACAAAATGTGGAGTACATTTACTGACTCTTTAACTCATGGTGGATATTAATCAGAGGCATCTATATCTATCTTATGAAAGAAACAGTGTGACTGAAGCCGATATCATTCAATCCTCTGCAGGGCTCTCCATCCCCCTGGAAGATAAAGAAGCATGGAACTATGTGGAGGTGAGAGAGGGGGCCCACATGTTCTGGTGGCTGTATTACGCTGACAGCCAGTCTGCTGGATACACAGACCTGCCTCTGGTCATGTGGCTGCAGGTAAGACCCACTTACGTCCTCAAATTTCGACTGTCGTCTTAAGAGAGTAGAGATTGTGTGTGTGTGTGTGTGTGTAAGTACAGCAAAGTGCTGTAGTGAACCCCCACGGCTACTTTTTGTTCTTATCCAAGTTGCATCTTTGGTGTTTAGCAAAGCAGCTGTATTGTACAACGCAGACATTTTTTTTTTTACACATGGAGCGATTTCCTGTGCGAGAGGAGCATGACTCACCCAGTGAACAGGTAGCAGCTCGATTTGAGATTACAAATACATAATCAAGCCACGGCTGCAAACTTGAATGTATTGAGTTTGGCAGATGTGAGCATTTACCAGCCAGGAGGTCTAATAAGAGATTAAAGTAAGTTGGATCATGGGAAATATATAATTTTTTTTAGCACCTGGAGGATGACTGATGCTCATCCCAAGTTAACTCTAAAAATATCTGTTGGTTGTGAGTGTGAATGACTAACAGCAGTGGTGCTTCTTTTTTTAACTAGAGAAGAGGAACTAACCAACGAAGCGGTTTAGAGCCAACATTCAAAAGTTCGAAAAATTTAACCAGTCTTTTTGGTAAAGGATTCACGGGTCTACATGAGGAAAGAAGAAGTCATTTTGGAAAAGAGCTGTGGACAGACAAAGCTATTTTGCATTAGCTTTGTCTAAATTACGTAAATTTCATTTGTAGAACACTTTATACAGACAGGAGTTATGTAGTGCTTTACAGGGCCAAAAGAGTTCAAAACAGAAAACTAACACACACTCTAAGAAGAGACAGACCTGGTAGACAAATCATCTGTTTAAACCACTATGTTTTCGAATGATTCCACAGAATCCACAAACCCTAAAGAAGTAGGTCTGCCGCTCTACGCCTGTGGGATATGTAATAGAGTGAAATGGTCAGATCTGAGAGACAGGGCAAATGAAACAGGGTGGAGTAGACCGGTTAGATGTGTCGGGGTCTGAAGGTGCAATAATTGAATGAGAATTTCAATCAGAATCTTGAGCCAGTGAAGAGGACTTAGTCTGGGTGTAATATAAGCCCTCGTGAGAAGTCTAGCGACGGGATTTTTAATTGCTTGTTGATGGTCGAGGACTGATTCACTGATGGGGGGAGGGGAAAGAACACTGCAGAAGTCATTACAGGAGAAAACGAAAGTGTGTGTATAAGCATCTTAAATCTGCGTGAGAGAAAACAGGTGGACTAGAGAGTGGGAGGCTGAGGAAATAAATCCTAGACTTTGTTTTATAAGAGGGACGATTTTATCTGAAGCAGCAATCAGAGCTTCTGTCCTATCTGTCAAGTTTATGGTGGGCCCATCTGGAATAGGTGTGTAACAGCCAAGAAGCTCAGATAACCTAAATGTCTCACTAGGCTTGAATGGTGGTGGGGGGGGGAGTTTGATATCATCTGCGGATAGGTGATAAACAGACAGTATTTGATGAGTAACAGTGTCTTTTTTCACTTCTAAAAACAACTGAATTTAATTATTAATCATTGGTGATAAAAACCTTTTGTTTTCGGCTGTTTATAACATTTCTTTGTGTCCATGTGTCTTTAGGGTGGACCAGGAGGATCAGGAAGTGGCTTTGGGAACTTTGAGGAGATCGGACCCTTGAACAGGGACCTAAAGCCCAGAAAGACGAGCTGGGTATGACTATTTTGGAACACTGCAGAGATTAAAACATCACTGTCTGTGAATTGTAATGTGTGGAAGTTCCCCTGGACTATGGAAGACGGTACAATCAGAGGTGTTGAAGGATTTTGACACGTCATAAAGATGCACATGCTTTTCTTTGGTTGAGTAATTTCCTTTGCATTGTCTTTAAAATCTTTGTTAACCTGAACTCTTTATTCCAAAGGATTCTTGTAACTGGAAGGTCTTGTATTGGAACAATGTTCCAATTGTTGAAATGACTTGAAAGCATGTTGATAAAGTGTGTGTGTGTTGTCTCTTTCAGGTGCAGGCAGCCAGTGTGTTATTTGTGGACAACCCTGTCGGCACTGGCTTTAGCTACACTGACTCGCCCGGTGGCTTTGCGACCAATGTGGCCACGATTGCCTCAGACATGCTGGTGCTGCTCAAACACTTCTTTTCAGAGAAGGCTGACTTCCAGGTATGTCGGCTCTTTGCTTCTCTGCAGTGTCAGGGTGTGGTATTGCATTTCAGTGGCATTATCTGCTTTCAAAAACCTATGGAGCTTGTGGCTAAAAGTGTAAACACAATCTACTTTGAATCCTCTTAACACACGCTGAATTAATCCAAATGTAAATCTCCTCGTCTGTCTGGCTTTTGATTTTTGCTGATAACAGCTTATCTGATTGCTGAGGACCTGAGTGCAGTGTAGACTGACGATTCACTTGAAACTGAAAATAAGGATATCAAATAATCAATGTTCTCTGACATCACAGCTGCTTGTTTCAGAAGGAAAGCTCTTAAACCAGTTTTACACTACCTGCTCAGTACCAAACAAATATTTCAGGAGATGCTAGAGACTAAAACCAGAGCTGAAAAGTGTAAATAATTAACTTGCATCCAGAAAAATCAATGCAAATTAATAATGTTTCCATATAATGCCGGAGTTGTGAATAGCAGAAACGGTTTGCAAGTTTAACACATTAACTGTGTTCACAAATTCTGATTTAAATTTAAACAAGCTAAAGGCTTTCTCTCTTTGAAGTGATGGTTATTGTCTTGTCTGCAGAGCGTCCCCTTTTACATCTTCTCTGAGTCATATGGGGGGAAGATGGCTGCTGCGATCTCGCTGGAACTCACCAAGGTGAGTTCACTGTATGTTGAGGCTGACAGGAGAGCATTACCCTCTCTGGCGTATACCCCCACCCCCCCTCAGGTTCACATGAGCTCACTGATAGCGGAGAGTCACTGTTCTCAAAGAACTGTCAAATGATGGATGAGCAGGCAAAAAAACGCTAACCCTACATTTAAAGGTCCAGTGTGTGAGATTTAGGTTAAAGGGATCTATTGGTAGAAATTTAATGTAGAATAATTCTCATGATGTTTTCACTAGTTCGTTTCATCTAAATTGTAGTTTTCTTTACCCCAGAAAAGGCCCTTTATATTTAAATACTTTATATTTACATGACCTCTCTATGGAGGCCACCATGGTTTTTACATTAGTCCAGACTGGACAAACTAAATTCTTTTTTACGATAACTGAAGGCTGTTCCTTTAAGTTGTTTGCTGGTCAACATTTGTTCTTGACTAGAAGAAGAGATAAACTTCGGTGTTGGTGACAAAAAATCCTCTACAAATATTTTCTTTACATTATTCTAAGACTTAGTTGAAAACTGTTCTGGAACAAATAACTACCTTAATGGGAAGTGGCTAATGCCTGCTTGAAAAAGATTCAGTTTTACTTTGTTATTAAGTGATATTGGGTGTAGCCTAAAGAGGAGGGGGGGGGCGATTCAATGTCTTTAAGGTAAAACTGCAAAATACAAAAGTGCCCTTTATTACTTTAGTAACATTCCCATAATCCCGTTGGTTAAATCCTGATATTGTTCCAGTAAAGTGAACGCCAGATAAAGTAACTAGCTCTGACATTCAGTTAGTATTTGATGGATTTTCATGGTTTCCAGTGAAGATCTATGAAGAGTTCTGATCTCTAGTGACACCTCATCTTCTCTTAAATACAGATTGTGCTTGTATATTGTCCATCTTTTTCATTTAGATGAGTTTCTCATAGAGAGAATAAACACGTTGGTCACCAGGTGCTCTGTTTTAATCCATGTCTCTTGTCTGTTCAGGCCATATCACAAGGAACAGTGAAATGTAACTTTGCTGGTGTGGCACTTGGGGACTCGTGGATTTCCCCAGTGGGTCAGTATCATTCAGTTTTTACTAGAGATGTTCAAATACAATTTTTCATTCCAGATACATTTCCAGAACCAGTGCATTTAAATACCAGCTGTATAACCCCATATGGAAGTGATGATCATTGTTGTGTGGCCTGGCTCAGGTTAAACCCTTTTTAAAAAACGATACATACAGAAAATGTATGCCATAGTAACTTGAAACTGAGGTCTTGCATATGGCAGATGTTAACGTTTTACTTGTGGGACTTTCCAGCATGACATATTTTCAAATTGCTGACATTTTAGGTCTGGCTAATGCTACACTTCTAGAAATCACTTCCTCTTCGCTCTAAAAACAGTACTTGAATCTTTGAATCTTGAATCTTGCCAGCAGCTATAGGCTAAAGATGTAGTATTGAATCGGAATGCAGATTTGCATACTCACCCATGAGCGACCTGGTATTTATGATACTGTTATTGGAACATCTCTGGTCTTTTCACCTGCACCATAGTACATGTTTCATGTTGAAAATAACTGCTAAAATGTTGCACGTCTGGATTATGGGACAGTCAAAATGCTCACAAACAGACAAATTCCATGTTTGTTACACAATCGCAAGACCCTTGTATGTTGATAGTTCGTTCTTTTAGCAGTTAAGTGAGTTTGCTAAGCATCAGCACAAGTTGAATT
This sequence comes from Paralichthys olivaceus, assembly GCF_024713975.1. Lineage (NCBI taxonomy): Eukaryota > Metazoa > Chordata > Actinopteri > Pleuronectiformes > Paralichthyidae > Paralichthys > Paralichthys olivaceus. The sequence continues at coordinate 2,730,271 of NC_091097.1, read as the reverse complement.
TACTGCAGGTCTCAATTACTTTCAAACCCATGGTGAAAGGTCCGTTGGGTAAGATTTAGGTGAAAGGGATCTATTGGCAGAAATTTAATATAAAATAACCCTAGTGATGTTTTCACTAGTGTGTTTCATCTAAATTGTATGAATTGTTTTCTTTACCCTAGAAAAGGCCCTTTATATGTAAATACTTATAATAACATCGAGGGGGTCCTCTCCATCAAGAGCACGTCCTCTCTACGTAGGCCGCCATGTTTTTTACGGTAGACCAAACCGGACAAACTAAAACCTTTTGAGTTTTTATGACAACTGAAGCTACCACAGCAACATGCAACTTCACCACTAGATGTCACTACATCCTACACACTGAACCTTTAAATTCAGTGGACTGTGGTGCTGTGGAGTCTGTCACAACACTACCAGGTAGATTTCTCTTTGTGAAATTCACTGTGATGAGCAACAGAAGGAAGACAAATTGAGAAAATGCACCACACAAGACCAGAGAATATCATAAACCTCAGAAAGGCTTGTGTTTTTAAAGTAGAGCAACAAACCGCAGCTGAAAAAAAAACTTCTGTGAATAACGGCAGGACATCTCTCCACAGTTTGTGTTTGACTGGTAACAGTAAAGTTAAAAAAGTAAAATAATGTATTCTCATGAATGAAGGCTCTACAGCTGTTTTTTTTTTTTATTTGGATATTTCATTGTTTTTAAACTAAATTATTTTTGGACTTTGGCTTAAAACTAAATCGTATTAAATGGACATGCTTTGTATTTTCTTAATATTTTAGTGATACTGACAAAAGTGTACCCAGGTTTGTGTGTTTTATATAACAGACCTGCTTTGTATATTATATATAATGATTGCTCTATATTATATTAGATCAGGGCCTCTTTTAAATAGACATGTGTTTTTATCTTGAACTTTTCTGTGGAGAACTGCTCACTGTGAGACTCGTGCTTCATCCACAGACTCTGTCATGACGTGGGGGCCGTACCTCTACACTACCGTAAGTAACTAACAGAGAGAGTTTTCCCTCTTAAAGGTGTATATCTGCTGTAATCGTCTGCTGAGTTTTGATGTAACTGTGGCCTCTGCTGTGCAGTCACTGCTGGATGATCGTGGCCTGACGGATGTCAACAGTGCAGCGGAGGAGGTGAAGCAAGCCGTGGAGCAGCAACAGTTTGAGAAGGCCACAGAGCTGTGGTCTATGACAGAGACTGTGGTGGAGCAGGTAGGTGCACTGACTCACCTCTACACTGCTTGATGCATTATGTGCACTTCACATGCAGGAAATTGTTAACTGTGTTTATCCTAACTTTCTGAGCCACTTTCAAAGGGCTCTTTGAGGGTTAAGACTTTTTTTGTTGTGATGGTTAAGGTAAGGGGCTAGGGAATGTATCATGCCAATGGGTGTCCTTACTAAGATAGAAGTACAAGGTTTTGTTTGAGTGTACTTTTTTTGTTACCCCCTGTTTGTCAAAGTAAAAATCACACAGTATGAACAAATGAAGTTACACAAATACTGTAGCTTTTAATGTTTTTTCTGACCTGCACTCTGTACACAAGTCTGCATTGGTCCACTGTTTTTGAGTGAAGTTAGTTTCCCCTAGAGACTTGTCACAAGTCTCTTAGTTTTCTCTCTTACAAATGTCTTCATCCTACAAGATGCTATATTTTTCAATAAGTGAGCTCTGGGGGTGTTTTTGTTCAGGACAGAGCCACAAGAGATGTTTCCTCCTCTGTCCAGTCTTTAAATGAAGTTCAGTCTTCATCTTAATGCTGGACAAGAGGATGGGGAAAAAACTGTAATGGCCAAAATGTTGAATTAAAATAATTCTGAGTGTCTCACTTTTGTATTAAAACTCAAAGAAAGCTCACAATCAGATGAGTTTACAAATAATTTCTTACCAGGGAACTTCAAACACTTACATTTTGATGTTGAGGTTTACACTTTTTAAAGTATCATGTCTACATTCTGTTGTCACAAACCAGGTCTCATGTAGGCTTTTTTTGTTTGTTTTCTTGTCAGAACACCAACGGAGTCAACTTCTACAACATCCTCACCCAGGACCCGGATGAGAAAGTCCGCTCTTCAGAAGGAGAGAACTTCATCGGTGAGAAGTTGTGTTAAGTTATCACATCCAATCACCAAACTCTAAAACTCAAGAGCAGCTAACTGGGTTAAATTAATGAAAGAACCTTCTTCTCCCCAAGTGTTAATGGAGTTAATGGATTTGAGAACCAATCTCTTTTTGTTTCTTGAGAAACTATGAACCTCCTCTGAACATCACACAGGTGTAACAATTGATAACGTCACAGCTGATCACTACCAAACCTTTCTGCTGCCGCAAAAGGGGACATTTCCTCCAAGTCCTTGTGGACAGTTTCTTCAAAATAGATTTAGTTTCTTTCACAATCTTTTTTGTCCTGATACTTCAGAACTTCATGTGAAGCTGATGTGACAAGAGATTAGATATATTATTATTTGTGAAACTTAACTAACCCTAGCTCTTCACAAGATGCTCCACATTCCTCATATAACCATCTGGTCTTCTGATATCTGTTCTCTTGCTGTTAGGGGCCATTTGGAGTTCAGTATGTTTCCTAAGAACACTTAAGGGGTTGGTGGACAACCTGCTCTACCTCTGAGCCACAGCCGCCCAATATTAAGACTCAATTTTCAAAATCTCAGATTTTTTTCCCCCTTTAGGTTGCCCTCATACTCTTTTAATAAGGAACATATTTGGGTCCACCCACAAAGGATCTTTAGGATCTTGTGTCTTCCATCTTACCTGAACCGGCATCACAAATAGAGCTTCAAAAAAATATCCAACAAAAAGTAAAAATAGAATTAAATCATGAGGCCCTGCAAAACTGACTGCTGCAGAATCCACAAGATGGAAGAGAGTCAAGGTTCCTGTCCTCTCTTTTGTTAGTTTCCTTGCTATGATGGCATGGCACAGAATCAAGGATTATTTGCATCATAATGTATTTCTTTATCAATATGTGTTTCTTCTTTGCACCAGCTCTGCAGACCCGGCGTCACATTCGCCCCCTCCACAGCCAATCACTGAGTGAGCTGATGAATGGACCTATCAGGAAGAAACTGGGCATCATTCCCCAGAATGTCACCTGGGGAGGTACTGTGTCTCTTAAGTTTTGTTTAATTTCACAAACACATATTCTAGACTCTGAATGTCTTGCCTCATTAAAAGCGTTCTTATCTTTCTTTCTTCTCCTGTCCTGCTATGTGTCCAGGCCAGGCAGAAGATGTGTTCAGCCACATGGCAGGAGACTTCATGAGGCCGGTGGTGGACATCGTCTCCCAGCTGCTGACCGCTGGAGTCAACGTCACTGTCTATAACGGACAGCTGGACCTCATCGTGGACACCATGGGTAACTACCTCAGATTATTATCCTGTTCTCAGCTCCAGTAACTGTTAGCCATCCAGGGCTGCCTCACGAATCAGCGTCTCATCTCAGGTCAAGAGCTGTGGGTGAAGCGGCTGAAGTGGGATGGGCTGCCAGGCTTCAACAAGCTGAGGTGGACCGCCCTAGACGACCCCATCTCCCCAGGCGTTACCGGAGCTTTCTACAAGACCTATAAGAACTTTGCCTTCTATTGGATTCTCAGAGCCGGTCACATGGTGAGATAATAGCTGCAGATGTGAAACATTGAAGTGCAAACTGGTTCTGGTACCACTTCAGAAAATGATCAGCAATTTAGGGACTTAATTGTACTTTGATGAAACATTGTCTGAGCCTTTGATGGCTTTAGCTTGCCCCCAAGCATGTCTGTGAGGAACCTTGGAGTTCTAGGACAGCCTTCTTCCACATGCGCAATATCCTGAAAAATTAGGAACATCCTGTCTCAAAAGGATGCTGAGAAACTAGCCCATGCTTTTGTTACCTCAAAACTGGATTATTGTAATTCTTTATTGTCAGGATGTCCCAGTAAGTCTGGGAAAAGCCTCCAGTTGGTCCAAAATGCTGCAGCCCAGTGCTGACGGGATCTAGAATGAGAGATCATATTACTCCTGTCTTAGCTTCTCTACATTGGCTCCCTGTAAAATACTATAGAATTTAATATATCTGCTCCTCACATATGCAAAGCCCTTAACAATCAAGCCCCTTCATATATCAAAGAGTTCAAAGCACTGTATGTTCCAATAAATCACTTGGCTCACTTGTGGTTCCTAAACATTCTCTCTTATCTCCCATCTTTAACTCCCACCTCTCCTTTTCTCTGCTCACCCCAACTGCTAGAAGCAGATGTCTTCCCACATATTTAATCTGGTTTCTAAAAGTGTCTTCCTGTTATGAAGAGGGTTTTTTTCCCTCTATGTTAGAAGGTCTCTACCTTAATATATTAAGTGCCTTGAGACAATGTATGCTGTGATTTGGCGCTATACAAAATGAATTGAATAAAAACAAATCCCTGAGTAAAAGTAACACAAGTCATAAAAATTGTACAAACACATTTTTCTCTTCCTGTTTGGGCAGATTCCCTCAGACCAGGGACCAATGGCATTACAGATGATGAAGATGATCACCCAGCAGCCCTGATCCACCCACCCTGAGGCCAGCTGGAATGGCTCTGACAATCACAAGCCTTTTTTTTTTATTTTAAATTGACTTTCTGCTAAACCAAATCAAAGATCTCACACCTACTTGATTATGACAAAGACCTGTGTAGATTTCAGCTATAACACCAATAAATACTGTTTGTTTTTTGTACACGCTGGCTTCATCTTTGGTGCAGTATTACACTTTTCAAATATGCTCTATTTATGCCCAAGTGGCCGGAGGCATTAAGGTCGTCCATCCGTTCCATTGTGGTGAACGTGATATCTCAAGAATGTCTTGAGGGATTCTTTTCCAGCATTTCTCTTTTTGATTTTGGGCCAACTAAAAGGATTTCTGTTTTATTTTTCATGAAGCTCTAGGAAATTATTGCCCATCTATGTATTTATTGCTGAAAGACATTTAATGATGGAGTGCAGAGTGTTATGATCATTTGGCTCAGCAGTAATGCACAGTCGTGTTTCAGCTGTGTCACTATGGAAACAAACATGATCTGCTCTGATGATGTCATCCAGTGGCAGCATGTACAGTGAGAATAAGAAGGGTCCAAGGCAGTTCCCCTGTGCAACCCTAAAACAGCTGTCATGTTTTTCAGACACTTGATCTCCAACGCTCACATAGAACTTCTTTAAAGTTCTTGAACTCCCTTAAATGTACACTGAACAAAAATATAAACGCCCCATGTCAAATATAAGAGTTTTATTAACATTTGGGTTACGCAATATATAAAGAAATTCAAAATTTATTTTCAGTAATTACTTATCTTCATATCGATGTTGATAACATCGTGGTATGGCCATTTGTAACAGATTGACAGTCCTTTGAACATGATAGGGGTCAGGTTGAGGAATTTGATTGTTCAATATCTTGTGTGTCCGCCAGCTGTGTCTCTCAGAGCACCACATCTTCTTCGCATGGAGTTGATCAAATTGAGTCGAGTCGTTCCTACGCTGGACAGCAGTGAGATCCAGACCACGGTGAGGGCGCCGAGCATTATTTTAGTATGTGCAGTTTCAGTGTGTTTGTTTTTCTTGAACGTTGGATCTTCAGCTTGAGGGAATCCCTTAAAATTTTGTACAAACTTTCACTTAGACTCTGATTCGATTTCAGTGGTCAAGGTCACGGTGGCTTCTTTTGATAAGTTGTCACTTGGACTCAAAGATAAAGTGATTACGTGTCAGAGGTCACAGTGACCTTATGTAAATCTGGAAAAAATAAATGTGTACACAGAAACTGCACTGGTTGGCGGAGGCATACAACAGCAATGCAGCAATTCCAACATTTACGATAAATATGAAAAAATGCATAATTTATGCACATTCCAGACCGTAAAGTCCATAGCTGTTTTACAAACACACTTTTCAGAGTTGGTTCCTCCTGCCCGGCTCAACCAATGACAGTCCTAATGCTGTCATGGAAATTATGCTCTAAAGCACAAATAAACACACCTCTACACAATCCAGCAGGGAAGGTGAGCACTTCCTCCTGACCACTGTGGCTTCTTGTGGGGTGTTTTTTTTTCCTCTCTTAGTCCCAAGAGTGTGGTCTTTCAGTTTGACAGCAGGATTTATTGATTTCACATTCACATTTTGTAATGCTTTTACTCAAAACCCTGCGCGTGCTTAGACTTCCTGCACTCCTGCTTCAGCTCTTCTCCTCACATTCTGTTGCTTCTGCGAAACATCAGATTTCTATGATGGTCTTGTTTTAGTTTTGAACACAGAAATCTCTTAACCCCCCCGTCCAGGCTGTTTCAAGCTTTTAACCACAGCCAACAAATTGATTAATTGTAAAGCCCTTCCTGGCAAGGCCCCTTGTTACACTAAAGAGCTTCATTTCTTGCAGTGCATTCAGACCCCTTTACATTTCCATATTGTAGCTTAAGTCAAAATCATTCAAATCAAATAATCCCATAACACATGATTCCTGTGATTAGAAAAAAAAGCAGAATTTTAGAGGTTATTTTTTTTGCATAAAGTAACATCTCATTGACGTAAGTCTTCAGACACTGACATCTTTGAGATGTTTCTACATCTTGACCGGAGTCCACCTGTGATCAGGTCAATTGATTGGAAATAATAAGGTCCCAAGGCTGCAAAAGCCAACCCATGATCTGAGATACAGGACTGTGTTGAGGCTTCTGGAGAAGGCTACAGGAAAAGTACAGCACTGAAGGCCCTCACACACACACACACACACACTGCTGCCATACTGAAGGCAAAATGTTTTTTTAATCTATTTTTTTTTTAAAACTATTTATTGCTTTTACTCTTGCTCCACACATGCATTTTTAAAAGCACTTTGTAATCTTGAGATCTTGGAAGGGGCAATACAAATTAAGTGATTAAACCTATTATCATGAGCGATGCAAGAAGGGTACTTAACTGACATCCAATATTGTTCTTACTGATTATAGTAGTATTTGTATTAGTATTGCGTACAATCGCATAAACATCAGGCCTGATTATACTATGAACTAATACAGAAAAGTTTCTTTGGTATATTTCCTTACAAGTAAAACAAAAAGATAGACAAATAGAAAGTTTTGCGAGTTCAGGCTTGCTTTCAACAAAAACATGATTCAGTCTGCCTGAATCTATATACTGTATATTTAAAGTCATTGCGTGACATCTGCTGTGTAGCTAAGGCTTCTTCTTCCCCACTGACTCTCTGGGACAAGGAAGCCCTTCCTGCTTACTGGCTCCACCACCAGTTCCAGCAAGCCAGGGGGCTTTGGCACCTCCAGCTCTGTTACCCTAAATAAATTGGAATATGCACGTCCCAACAGAACCAGCTGACCTGGAGGGATTCGGGGATCGGGTCCCCTCAACCGGCGCCAGTATACCCTGAAGTGCTGCACGGTCTTGGTCGCGTAATCCCAGTGCAGAGTGGCGTTGAGGAGCAGGCAAGGAGAGTTGGACTCTGGCAAGGTACTAACACCATTAAGCCACACCACATCGTAAATGCACAAACCCTGAACCAGCTCAGAGGGAACCTGCAGACTGGCTACATCCAGGAGCTTGCAGAGAGAGAAGAAGATGCAGACAGACAAGAACTATTAGAATGGGAGGAACTATCAGGTACCTGGTCAGGTAGGTCAAGAAGTCAATTATCAGCGTGAATCAAAGAACTAAGGGCAGAATTATGTGCACACCCTGAAAGGAAGTCAACTGAAGTTTAGGTGATGAAATGAGCTGAAGTGCACCACCTATAGTGTTGGCTAAAGCAAAAGTTGGAATAAATTCTGTTTGAAAAGTGGAACTTATGACAGTTACTACAGCTGACCACCTGATGAATGAAAGCCTTTGTATACATATACACATACACACATATATATATATATATATACACAAATATATATATCTAGAGAGAGAGAGATATTTTCCATATTTAAATCATCACAAAAATAAACATAAAAAAGTGTTGTTATTGTTATTAGTGTTATTATTATTATGGGAATTGTAACCCAATTCAGGTTGTCAGCTTTTATCTGCATCTCAAATAATGTAAATTGAACACAGTGGACTCCCATTGTCTCACCATAATCTCTCCCACCCTGCACGTAAAAGGTGTGTCCTTAAGGTCCCCCATCCGTTGGATGTTGACACCGACCTCTCTAAGAGTACAGCCACAAAGCTCCAACTGCAAACACCTGCACGTGGTAACATGAAGGGGAGAGACTGATCGGTTTACATTGAAATCCATCGGTTTCAAAGCTGCACCCAGAAACAACGTTTGAAATCTGATCTGATCAACATAACTGCTCTCAGTTAGTGTCTTACCTGATTGTCCAACCTTCTGGGTTCAAGTTTCCACACAGCTGAGAGAACAGGCTCACCAGCTGGTGGCCCTCATCCAATACCTCAGGCTGCACACTGGTGACTGCAAACATTAAACAAGTGCAGTAAATACTTGATGTAACTGAGTGAACATTGAACCCAGGGATGTAAGTGTGTTTGGGTTCAGGATTGTGTGGCAGCCAATGGAACCTACCAAGTATCAAACGTGGGTGCTAATATCTGAGTCTAATGTACCTGAAGCTGAAACGAGGTTGGATATACATTTTTTATATAGATTAAAAATTTTTTATTTTAATATTGTAATGCTCATTTGTATCATCTGCTCTAAGTACAAAGTCTACATGTCAACCTGATGAAGGTAGACTTCTAATTCATCTGAGTCAAGGATTAAATCCACACCCACACCATCTCTTACTTGATCTCCAAAGTGTAGCTTTCATCCTTTGCAATTCACCTTTTGTTCCACAAGGTTTTAAGGGGTAGCTACCACCTTTAACACTTAATTTCATTACGCTCAACCTACGTTTCAGTGCAGATGTTATTGAATGAACATCAGCCACAGCTCATGCTCTACTGCTGGGGTTGGTGGTCATCTTAACCAGTGAAAGATATGAAGTGCAGAGAAGACTATAAATAAGAATATTTATAACATTTGTCTTTGAAGCTTTTATTTCTCCTCATTCTCAGAGGTTTGAGGCATCCGGGTTTAAGAAAGTATTGGCAACAACATCCAAATGAAATCGGCAACCTTCAGACTGAGTAGGACTGAGGGTGATGAGTGAAATGAGTGATTCATAAATTGATAACCTTCAATGTAATTATTAGAAAATGATTAAAGCTGGCATTGACTCCAGCCCCCACAGATGGGTCTGTAGAGAATATGCAAGTGTAGACAATGGACAGTGTCAGGAACTCACGTTTGACATGGTGGTCGTCTGTGCTAAGACTGGCATCTGTTGTCTTCAGCTCCAGGGAGACACTGATCCCAGCAGATGGTTTATAGATGAGGCTCACCAGGATCTTGGATGGCAGGGGTACATTGAGGGAGAAGATGCTGAGAGACGCAGAACAGCGGCAAAGATACAACAGGTTGAATGAGCTTGTGTGTTTGGGGAGGTGGTGCTGCAAGATCACAACATGACAAGATGAGCAGAAAACACACACTTGGCAGAAACTGCAGATGTGTGAGAGGCAGGGATGAGGCCCTCGAGCAGCAGTGAGCAGCCTCCGTTCCAGGCGTCCTGTGGGCAGCCACGGCTCCTCACCCAGCCCGTGCCCTCCAGCTCCGCATGGTAGTACAAGGGTTGGATCTCCTGGGCAGCCAGGTTGAACCAGCTCCTTTCTGTCTCGTGCTGCAAACACATAATAATAAAAATATCAATAAACCTGACTCACATAGCGCATTTCAAAACATGGTATTTTGCAAGTTAAAATGAAAAAATCCTTTTTTGTGATTAAGTGGCATTTTATGTTTTATTCTTGAAAGGCAAAAGCTCACCATTCTTCTACATACATTACAACAATGATCTAATTCGGACTCTTACAACATCAGACTAATACAATGGTCTCATCAAGCTTACTGAATACACTTTGTGCTGATTAACTTTAAAATAATTGGCCTTTAACTGTAGCTTTGCGGTGCTATGTGATCATGTTATGCAACCATGTAACGTAGGATTTCCTGGAGCAGATCTCTCTTTTCCGTGAACTGCTATCATTCAAAGTGATTGTCTGGGCCACTTAAGAGCTATTAGACCACATGTGATTGGCTGTGTTGAATAATCAGCACTCCCTCTGATCTGTATTCTAGTCCAGCAAGCCTTTCTGCACTTTGTGCTGCTGCATCGTTAACTCAAACAGCAGATGTGCTCACACAACCTTTACACCAAAGATCAACTTCACTTTGCACTGGTCATTACACTTAACATAAACAAGGTGATCAAAAGGGGCTTTAGCCTTTTCACTGGACAAAACCCCGCTAACACATCTTGCTTTTGTCTGTAATGGGAATGAATACTATCAGCATTCACTCCCGGGTCAAATGACTCTGCAATAGACACTGGTTTTAATCAGCTCCGGCTCTGATCGACAGCGATGGAAAAACGACACCCGGGTGAACGGGCTAATTTGGCATGACAGCGAGTCAAGAGAGTGAATCAGTGAGTTCGTGAGATCGAAGATGATGCAATGGGAGAAACAAAAGAGATGCATGCTCCACCACTGACAATGGGAAAGGAATCAATTCCCTTTATCAGTAGGTTTACCTGCATTTACAAAAAAACGCATATAAGTACTTTGCTTAACTACCCAGATCCGCAGCTTAAAACAAGAAATGTTCAGTCCAGTCTTCACACTAAGAATATCTAATAATGAATATAACAATACAACACAGAGAGAAAAAGAATAAATCACTTCATTATTACGTTAATTAGAGCATTGTATCGTTTATGAATTCAAAGTTTTCTTTTCTAAATGCAGTTCATCTTGAATTGGAAGTGTGTTGAAGTATCTTTGAGAAGACTCAAGCGCACTGGCCTGAGCAACCAGTAATGTTAACATCATGTATTTTGCTCTTCCACCATTCCACAATTACCTTTCCTCTCCAGTAGAGAGCCTTCCCAAAGCCCTGGCAGAAGGAGGAGATGAAGGGGAGAGGTGAGGCTGGTCGGTGGATGTACAGGTTGTCTGACAAAAGAGCCCAGAACCTGCAGGAAGTTTAAAAACATCATATTCTTAATTCATTCATTCATTATTATATTATATACTATTTTAAATCAGCTTTCTTAATTCATTGGCGATTAATGAGTGTATTAAAGTCAGTGTAAATATTGTGCACAGCTCACATGTCCTGGTTATTGCGGAATTCAGTCTTATCATCGTGTGTCTCGTACACCCAGCCTGGAGCGAAGATGGCTGTAGAGAAGTTGTGCTTCCTGATCATGTCCAGGGCCTGAAGACAAACAGCACAAGAATATAAATACAGTTAATTGTCTGTGTGATTTATGCCTATTAATAAAAAGCCACCTTATCCAAAGGGTGTACCTTATTGGTTTCAAGCATTCCTCCAACCACGTTGCCTCGGCCAAACACGTCTACCCCGATATAGACGTCAGCCTCACGGCCCTGGATTCCGCTGTTTTCTTTCATCCCCTCCAGGTTCTCCTCTGTCCAGTTGTAGTTAGTGAAGAAACCATCACAAGCATCGAAAAATATCCTATTATGAGGAGTTTGAGGCAAAGTTTTGGATCAGTAAGTTAGTAATGAATCTTAACTAAGTTTTCAAACCATATAGAAATCCACTCTACCTATTGGACTGGTTGAGTTCATTCTGCCAAACCAGCTTTCCGCTCTCGATCACGCTGTCGTACCACAGCACCAGGCTGCCAGAGACTCGCTCGTGCATCTGGTCTGTCAGATAGCGCAGGAACAAAGGTGTGTTCTTCACCGCAACCTCCTGCAAGTAGAGGACAGCGTGCACAGTTTGTTCTTACTTCAGGGTTTGATACACTCTACGAGAATGCTAGCTTGAGTCAAATGTTTTTTTAAGAGGAAAAATAACAGGAGACTACAGGCATGCTTTTAGCTCTGTGATTGGCATATTCATAGTGCGAACAGACTTATGTTAACTAGTATGTGGAGAAGTATTGATAAAATCAAGTCAGTAGGATTCATCATCCTTAAAGGGTGAAGTGGTTTGATTGCCAAGTGATCTATACTGGCTGCAGTATAGATCATAAATCCCACCTCCTCTATGTTGATGGACGGGACAAGGACCAAATCAAAAAGAGAGAGAGTAAAAGCCAAATAACGTTTTCTCGAAGATGAACAGTTGTTTCTGTCATTGTAGTTAGTTCTTATCACACTGATATATGTTCAAATGTTCATTTTACCAGTAAGTTTGGCTTTAAATTGTTATTTATCATGATTGGTCAAATGCATGTATCAGCAGGACCTCACTACTGCAACGCCATCTTCCTGCAGAGACTCTGGCTGCAAATGCACAAGACAGTGGTGTTTGTATCTGGGATATTTTTGCTTAATTTCTGGATAGTGGGAGAAAGTGGGGACGCGTCGGCCATAAGCTAAAGCTATATGTGGTGGTGTGGTAGCACCAGAAGTCAATTACTCACATTGAGGGAATTCTCTATGTTAATGAGCCAGCCATCGAAGCCATAATAGCAGCTAATCTGGACTAGTTTATCAGCTACTGCCCGATACGACTCCTCATCTTTCAGGAAGGCATCACACACCGTGGCTCCATCAGTCCACTCTGTGATGAAAGTCCCTGGAAAGAAAGCCAATCACAGTGAAGATCGGAAACCCTGTCAAACTCTCACTGCATCTTGATCCTTGTGATATAAAAATTTAAAAATTCAGGAAGACTAAACTTTTCACTCACCTATAACGACGACTCCATGTTTATGCGCAGCATTGGTCCACACAGCAGGAGGAATTGTCACCAGCTTGTGCGTGAAGTAGTTAAAAATATCAATATACTGCCAGTGGTAGAAAGCATATGGAGCGTCGACACTTGTCCCCTGGACAAACCTCAACAACAGAAGACAGAACGGCATGGCATTATGGTTAATGAATGTGGCTGCAGGAACAAAATAAAACCTCCTAACCATTAGAAATAAATGATCATGTATGAATCATGGACCCAAAAGCTAAAACAAGCAACAAAATCCATCTGTTTAACAAGTATAATATTTATAGTCTTCATTAGTGGCTGTAGTTAGTTATATGGCTCATGTTACGATGACACAGTCAGAGTGCACCTAAGGGACAAATGCAAACGGACTTCACTGAGTCATAACTCATGACAGTGTGATGAGCTTCCACATGCAGCCTCCAAAGGCTGTGGCCCCTGAATTAGGACACAGACAAAAACCCACCAAATACTTAGTGTGGTTGTTGGGGAGAACAGTGGTCTAATCTAATGGAAAGTCTTCCCAGAAAGGCAGAGGCAATTATACACAAGTATTGCATCCGGGCATCCCCATACTTTGGGCCATGTAGTGTACAGTATACTCCCTAATTTAGGTATAGTGCCAAGTAGAGCCCCTAAATCCTGAAATATCCCTTCAGCTCACTGTGAACTGTGTAGAGTTTGTAAACTTGAGAAATGAGCTGAGAAGACATTTTGAGGTGATTTGAAGATCAGGCAGTGTCCTTTTCTGAATTCTCTATTTATAGTCGTCCACCTAGGCCAGAGAAAAGAATCCTATTTCCTTAGGGGCTAGTTATTTCCTTATAAATTCACACCTGTCATCTAGGTAGCCGCCCATCATATCATGAGACACCAGAGTCCGACGCGGGCTACTGGCCAGGGGAGGCTCCCGAGTTGCCAGAGGGACGACTGCCACATTGAAAGGGTTTGCCTCACTTCGTTTCCATGTCAGAATCTCCTCTAAAGTCTGAAGACCGCAGCTGATTGGTTCGGTGGTGTCAGTATCATAATGGTTTTCTAGAAGAGAATAGGAAATATCACGTTGAAGAACACTGAGAAGGTTCTTGATGTTTGGACATCAAGATATCAACTGCAGCTCAGATTTGATGAAGACGTGGTGATGTAGTCACCTAACCTGCTAGCTGCGAGGGTGTATACTTGACAACTTCATGGATGCTGCTTGAATCCATGGGTTGATCCAAACAAGAGTCCAACCTAGAGAAAGTAAAAGGTGGCAAAAAAAACAAATTAAGCAGTCATTTTTAAACAGATTTTTTTCCCACAGGCTACTTGATTTTTTGATGACACTTTCTCAGCATGAAGATCTTGCAGCGGTTCAGGGTTTATCACACACTGGGCAGGCAATTTACCTGGGGGCTCATGAAACGTGTTTCCTTTTGGTTAAAGCAAAAAAACTCTAAACAAGTGATAACTTATATATATAGATACACAGCAAATAATTCAAAGTGGAATAAAAGTGAGACAAAGTCTTAAATTAGACGACATAAAAATAAATTTTAGATTGAATATAATTGTCATGAGAACTTCCCCTCTATGTTTCGGCTCCCTGGAAGTTCAAACAATACCTTTGGCACATAGTGCTGGAAGGTAAAGCTAAGACAAGCCTTTCTCCACCCATCACAATGGTTGACCCGGGGCCTGCAATACCACTAAAACCGCCCCTGGAAGAAAGCCACTCATTCAGGAATGATGTGAGTTTATGACACAAGACAAGTTGAGGTTGTACTTCAGTGTGAATGCCACTGTGATCTGTCATGGTAGGAAAAGAACACTATGTTTAGCTCAAGTGTCCTGGTGAGACCTTTCAGTGAGACGTTACAGTGAGACCTTACAGTGAGGCCTAGTGAGACCTTGCAATGAAACCTTACAGTGAGACCTTACAGTGAGACCTTACAGTGAGACGTTACAGTGAGGCCTTACAGTGAGATGTTATAGTGAGACTTTGCAGTGAGACTTTACAATGAGATCTTACAGTGAGACTTTACATTGAGATCTTACAGTGAGACTTTACAATGAGATCTTACAGTGAGACTTTACAGTGAGGCCTTACAGTGAGACCTTGCAATGAAACCTTACAGTGAGACCTTAAAGTGAGACCTTAAAGTGAGACCTTTAATTGAGACCTTACAGTGAGACCTTAAAGTGACATCTTTCAGTAAGACTTTGCAGTGAGACTTTACAATGAGATCTTACAGTGAGACCTTACAATGAGATCTTACAGTGAGCTAGTGTGCAGCACCAGGACTCTAAAACTGATGCAGCTAAATGGAACTCAGCCATTATGAATGTCCGTATCAACAGATGTGATTGTTGATGTCATCGTGTCTGCTGGGAAACGAACTGTGGGACTGAACAGGTTCGTTTAGTGACATTTGTTGATCGTCGGCTACTTTTGTTTGCTGCTGTTCATGATAAAACATCTCATGACGAGTCTGCATCATTAAAACTAGAGAAGACTCTGACTCTGGCTCAGTGACAGTCTTGTGAGACCGGGAAGTAAGTGAGGAGCTACAGTACCGGCTGGGTTCCGGTGTGTCCTTCCCGCCGACACCATCGCTCTCCTCTCCGTCCTCTCGTCTGCTTTTCCCGGGAGTCTTGTTTCCTTCCGCAGTCACAGACATTTCTCCACATTCAGATGAAAATCGACGGACAAGGAAACCGAAAGGTGCCTGGGCAACGGCGAAGCCTTTCCGGCCGTAACCCTTCACAATAAAAGCACCATTTTCAATAAATAAAATTAGAGAAAAAAACAGAAAGATACAAACAAAGCTTGCTTGAACAGCATTCGACAATACTCATGTTGTGATTTATTAGATCAACATCACAAACTAAATCTGTTATGAAAATAACCCTTAACCATTGTTAAACCATTTTAAACGAAACAGCTTGAGATGAAGCCAAGTTATTAACCCATATTGCAGTGAACTTTATTCAGTAACCGTGTATATTTCTCTTGTTTGTTTGCACTCAGCTGCACATGAGAGAATGGACCGAGGCCAGCTGGACAAAGGACCCACTCTTTTGTTATTGTGCAGAACCAGACACTTTTATTTTGAAGAGATTGGTCCCTAGCAGGAAATTATGGAACAACAACACTGGGCACTGAGCCTTGTTCACTCAACAAAAAAGAAAGTACCCACTACTTGTTTTTCTTTAATACTAGTTAATTTAATACTTCATTTATGTACTTGTGACAAAATCATCATTACTCACAGGTCAGTAAATGTCATCTATCCATCCATTATCTACACAGGGGCAGATGGAGCCAATCCCAGCAGAGGCAGGGTAAACCCTGGACAGGTTGCCAGTGTATCACAGCGCCAACATACAGACAACCATTCACACTAACATTCCCAACCACGGTTAATTTAGAGTCTTCAGGAAGCTGGAGTACACAGAGAACACCAAATTCAAACCGGGAGACTTTCTGTGAGGCAAAAGCTAAACGCATCACAGGGACAGGCCTATTTTAGTTTGTGTATATTTGTTCTATTGTTGAAAATGCGGTGATACTGCATCTGTATGATCTCCCACCAGTTGATGTTAGGGACCACCAGCGGATGGAATACCTCTTAGTACACAGATATATACTTTAATTGCAGTATATGAAAAAGAGCTTGTTAAAGTCAGACTGAACAAATGAGGTACCATCAATCAAAGAACATCCAAACTATCGATGGTGGGCTTTAAAGTGAAAGTCTACTATTCACCATCAGCTTTGGAAGTGAGTAGGCAGGTAGGTAGGTGGGTACTAGGTAGGTAGGTAGGTAGGTAGGTAGGTAGGTAGGTAAGTAAGTAGGTAGGTGAGTACTAGGTAGGAGGTAGGTGGGTGAGCACTAGGTAGGTAAGTTTAAGGTAGGTAAGTAAGTAAGTAAGTAAGTAGGTAGATGAGTACTAGGTAGGTAGGATTAAGGTAGTTAAGTAAGTAAGTAAGTAGGTAGGTGAGTACTTGGTAGGTAGGTAGGTAGTTAGATAAAGTGAAAGTTCTCTCTTGCTCAGAAACACCGTGCTGTTACTGACGCTGGTGTCTGTTGGCAGCTCTACAGTAAAAGGCTCTCTGGCAGTAGCGTCACGCAGCACGGAAGTGACGTCGGACGTAGACGTCGGAGGATCAGGATGCTGACAAGAAGCTGAAGCAGCATCAAGAGGGAGACTGTCCGAGCCCAGCCCAGAACCATAGCTCCTCAAAATCCGTCTTCATCCGTGGAGAATTAACCTCGACTCGTCTCAAAACCAGCGGGAGCATCAAGTTCACACTTCGACCTTTCCAACAAGCCCCGTATTACCGCCGGATGACATTGGCAGCATTTTGAAACAAGTGGCGAAAGATTGCGGGAGCGGAACCTACCCGGAGACAACACAGAGCGGTCAGCAGATCTCTTGAGGAGCTCCTCTGTTCGGCCTGTTCTGCTTTTTAACACCTTGCCTCTCAACCTGAACATTTCTTTTTCACATTTTCGAGCTAGCAGTGAGCTTGCTAGCCGACCACAGTTTCCCCTACCATGGAGTTGAGAGTAGGAAACCGATACAGACTGGGCAGGAAAATTGGAAGTGGATCATTTGGGGACATATACCTGGGTGAGTCGTTGTCAAAACCAACCTGATGTTTCTATTTGTGCCATCTTCCAGCAACGGCACGGAGCTGTGGCTGTTGTCCTGTTTCCCTGGTTTCTCCCTGAAGAAGCTTCTGCTCGATCAGCTGTTAGCTGTTTGGTGCTAAGCTACTAAGTTAGCGGCTAGCTGTAACAAAACGTCTGCTGTTTTAAATAACAATACGCTATCTGTGTGTATGTCTTTGTTCATGGTGCTCTAATCTGCCCTTTACCCGTCACAATCATATAACAAGTGTCCAAATGGAGTTTGGTAACGACGAGAATGGAAACGAACGGTTGCTGTGTAGCTAATCCCTTTATCAGCTATTAACTAGCTAATATGAGACTCCCCTGTCTGCCTGTAATCGCCGTCAGGCAGCAGCAGTCCAGAAACAGAAGATCTGACCAGGACACAGGCTTTGCTATTTACTGCCTGTAGTCTAAAATAACACGGAGCCACTCCGGCTGAATGTCTGAGAACAACAGGCCGCTCCACCTAACGATCTTCTGCTTCATGAGAGTTCACATAAAGAAGTGTTTCATCGAGAGGTTTCACGAAGTTCCCACAGATTCATATCGACATCGGTTCTTCTCAAAGGAACATGGTTTTAAAAGGAGAATGTCCACTGTGCTGGGGTTGGGTCCTTTTCAATTGAATTTGAACAAATCAAGCTCTCTGGCTCCTTTTCAGTGCCTGCTCATAAATGAGTAATCTTTAATATTTGTAATGACTCACTGGATGTGCCACCTCTTATTAAAGGTCTTTGCTGTATGAATTTGGTCCGATGTTGGACACTGATGCTGATTAGTGCATGTTGACCGAGATCTGCATTTGAAGGTGCAAACGTAGTGTGAGCATGTAGCTGCAAAATAAAAATCAGAACATTGGATGTATTTATAACAAAGCCATCTCCCTGACTGAGCCCTGCCACCTTCTAAATGCAACCTCTGGGGCCATATTGGAGGTCCACAGCTCCTGGAAACAGTGGTTGAGAACAGCTGATCACATTTCTGAGCTTAAGCTTTGGTCATCTGAACAACAGAAGAGACATTGTTAATTAATGAAGAGCTTTTACGGGCTGGGGACTGATCACTTCATCACTGACGTCTAATTAACTTGTAGAGGACAACACCCACCTCTGGATTTTGACACGATGACTTAAATAGCATTTAAAAAGAAATAGTTATTTATTTAGATTTTCTACTATCTGTGCCATAGTATGTGTACGGTGTATATGATTGTGAGCATTGAGGGGTGGACCACCTCTGAACCAAGATGTTATAGGAAACCCTGAGACATAAGCATATTTGATTTCACAAGGATTTTCATAACATGTATTTGGAAATGTTAAGCAAATATATAAAGCATTGGAAGTAAAAGATCTGAATGCTTTCATTTTTAGTTTATGCAGTAAAGCTTTGCATTAGTTTGCATGCATGAAAACGAAGCTGCTTCTTTATGTACTCATTTGGTCAAACCTCAGTTCCCCTAACAACATGGGAGGAAGTGTTTGAAATAATTTGGTCAGTTAAACACTTTGGCTTCCTGGTGTCTGTTGAAGATCAACATTTTATTTTGTATTTGTGAGTTTGTTTTTGCCTTGAAAGAAATAGAAAATCAGAGACAGATAACCTAAAAAATAACTTCAAATCAAGTCATCTACTACTCCTCCTCATAGTAGTAAGTATATGGTCTACTTAAATGACCTCTGCACTGTAAAGTTTATATTCAGATGTGTTCCTACACACATCTATATATTGGATGTGTTTACTTGTGATCAGAAAATCCTCTGGACAAAGTAGTTTCACAAGAGCAGAGTGAAAGTTGATTAAAGCATTATTTGGATTCAGTCTGTCTTCCACATGACCTGTTGTTAGGACTGACAGTGAGAGCTGCCAGCTGCTTACATAATCACTTTGTGTTTTTCTCTTTACTCCATGTCCTCTCCCCTCTGAGTGGCTGGGACTAAGGTTACGCAACACTGTTAACAAGCCAGAACAGAGTGTGGTTCTTTCAAATCAACGTGCCTGACCCACCCTGTGCTTCAAGTTTTTGAAGTCTGGTAACACTGCAATTAGCTCCAAGTAATTTATTTTTTCTTAAACTAAATATACGCAGGTAAGATATTTAATAACAAAGGTCTATCTCAAAGAAGATATGGCAAAACCAACATCGAAAGAAAATTAAATTTTGACAGTGGATGTATGACCTGTCACTATGTATAAAATGTTCTGTTTCACAGAATGCTTCGTGTTAGTACTCCCACTCAGCATTTGAACACGCTAACAACACTGACAACATGTGAGCAGCTTGGTGTGTCGGGGCTGGCTTAGTGGCGGGCTGTGCTTGTATTGGTGTGAGAGGTGGTGTGTTATTGGCAGGCGGGGAGATGAGCTCAGCTCTTGGAATGAATCCTTGTACTCTGTGTGCTGTGACAGGGTTCATATTGGTAGAATAGCTAGTAATCTTTCCAAGGTAAGCAGTTAGTCACATGGTAGAGTCAGGATGTGTTTCCTCAAAGTTCTGCTGTTGAGCCGTCTGTTGCTTCATCTGGTCTGATCTAGTGGGTGATGTTAAACCAAGCTGCAGAAATTCAGACACTGGTGCTTGTTTCTATCCAAACTCCCTAAACTGGATTTTCCCAACACTTGAGTAAAACAAATACACCTCCCCTACTTTCCTTCTTGTTGCATTGCATGTTTTGGGCTTAGTTTGTATGCTATGAATTTTGTTAGTTTCCCCTACTCCTATATGTAGGGTGGAAATCCTACCCCTTTATCAGGGGTGGGTGAGAGCCCCTACTGCTTGTTTAGTTTAGACCTCAATTTGTACTGGAAAACTGAACTATTGATCGTCTGGTCTAATTTGTATTTTAGTTTACTGATTGGGTGGCCAATTAGCTGTAGGATTGAATGAAAATGTCGCAAAATTTTTATGTAGGATCCCTCATCTTTGGACAAATTGACATTTTGAGAAATAGACTTAGTCCCGCAGGGAGATACCATTCCACTCTCATATATAGTTTTCAATTATTAGTTGTTCGATTAACCAACTAGCAGCTCTTGTAAGCCTAATCTAAATACTATAAAATAATAAATTCCCTTGACCCCGTCCAATCAAAGATAACAAATCCATATTCCAGTACTGTTGAAGTTCACTAATTAACATGTTATATTTGCTTTGGTTAGATCTGTTCAAAAACCTGTTGAGTTGTGGTGGTATGGGACATTAAGTATCAGGCTGTTTTCTGGTCACTGGTTTCTGGCATCATGTGCAAAATAATCTGAAATATTGCTTTATTTAACTCTTTTTTTATCAAAGATAAAATTTGATTTTGGTAAAAACAGTAGGAAATAACAAAACAATTATTTAGCACTGCAGACTGTTCCATAATTTGTGCGAACAATTTTTAATTGATTCTTAACCCTGCCTTTTATACATGTTATACCATTTGAACAGCACTGACAGAGCCAACTACAAATAGCTTTAAACTGACTCTGTGTTTTCCATAGTGCAATGAGTAGATTTCTCAGTATAGAATGAACATGTGAGAGATATGGCCCTTTCAACACTTGCAATGCAGAGAAACATTGCACTTTAATGTCTAATTATTTGATTTTAAATTAAATATGCTGAAGCTAAAAGTGTGTCGAACAAAAGAGAGTCCATTCGTCTTAACAGTTGCTGTGTGGACTGTATCTAAGTAAACTGAATTGCTCGCAGCAGTGTATGCTAAGAGGGATGGGTCCAATTATGCAAGTAAAGCTAACTGTGAAGTTCTTCAGGGGCTGTTAAAGTAAGATTAACTTAAGACATGCTCAGACTGATTCTGCTGGTGACTCAGTTTTCAAACTCATCTTCTGCTGCCTTTCTCTTTTTCTGCTTGTGGTTTGATTGTGTGTCAAGTTATGATTCAGTTATGTTGACGTCATCTCATCCAACCGATTCCCATTGTTGTAGTGACAGAGCAAAGGGCTCATTCAGAAGTTTTCCGTCTCTTCTGACAGTTATGCAAAATGCAAGACAAGCCCTGAAGTCCCTAACTTTTCCTGCAATGTTTCACAGGGGCCTTATGTGAGAACACAAATGTTTTAGTTAGTTGTTCTCGACATTTTCCAGAACTTTTCCTCCTAGCCCCTGAGTAAAATGCCCAGAAAATGTTAGACTGAGAATACAATAAGAAAATTAAAATGTCTCTGCAAGTGAGTGGGCTGATGTTTTTAACACACCACCGATGCAAAAAAAAAATATATAATTAATGACTTAGGATGAAAAAGAGGAGCCACACACAGGTATAGGAAGATGAAAGAGATGTCAACTCAGATAGACGAGATTGAGAACTTCTGGTGATAAGGGCCGAAACAGGTGGCTACGTTCTGTCAACACATGATTTCCACTGAATCGCTGAATTATAAGTTATTTCCGACTTAATGCTCTACTCAGACACCACGCCGCAACAAAATATTGTGGACATTTTCCTCTCGTTGTTGGTGCGTCTGAAATGTCCAGATACAATTTTATGGACATTTTCCGGGGGTATTTTAGGTGCTTTAGCTACATTTCAGAAATACTCACTGAACTGTAGGTCTTGCAGTTCACGTTCGACTCCAAACTTAATAATATGTTGCATCTGCTGGCTCATACCTCTCTCAGTATAATGTTACAGTATCTGGAAAGGGGATTGTTGGCATTCTGTGCCTGGTCTTACTTGTCTTACATCACATCATCCCTCTTGTCAGGATGCCCAGATCTGTGATGTGAATCTCCAAGTGACATTAAGAATAACTTGAATCAGAGACTTCACTTTGAGCTCATTGTCTCATTACTATGTATTCATGTTCCTGCTGAGTGACGTGGGATGGTTCATTTATTAAATGCTGTGTGATATTTCAAATTTGCCACTTGCAACTTTGCCCCCGCTGTGCTAAAATCAGTGTTGAGGGACGTGTCTGAACATGTTTTTCCAGCAGCACCACTCAGGATAAAAAAACGCTGCGTACATGTACACACTGTTTAACCAAAAAACAAACTTACAAGTAGACCAGTTTGAGGCTGCATTCCCTCATCATTCATCATTCTTAATTGAGTGACTAATAGGAACAAGCATGAACTAGAACTGTAAGAGTTCTAAGTGTCTTAGGTGTGTTTCAACATTTTACACCTCAACTAAAATACAGCATACTTTGATACTGATTGCTTAACTTTGCAGTGGTTTGCATTAATTGGTAGAGATTGTTACTAGTTTAAAAATAATATGGATCCATGCTATCTTTACAAACCAACAGAATGATTGTGGGATAGACAGCTGTGCTGATTGGCCAAATTGTATTTGAAAAACCATTCAATGTGAGTGCTGTGGATGAGGAGCTAGTGCCAAAAAGGGATTATAATAATCTGTCAATTATCCTCTCAATAATTTAGTCAGTGAAATAATAATAGACATGACATATTATCAAAGGAAATTATTAAAATTAAGTGATATTGCGATACCAGCATGGGAAATGCCTCTGAAAATGCTCGGTCAGCCATCGGCGAGTGTGCCGATTAGTTTCATCCAGATAACACTGCAATTTTCTTTTCTCAGTAATCACTTCTTCTTTTCCATCAAAAAGAAGCAGCTGTCACCGTCCTGCCATTGGCAGGTTCCGTTTTTAAAGCGGTAAAGAGGAAGTAGTCTCTGGTTTGTAGTTGTAGCCGTAACTAGCTAAAATGCAAAAACCTTTGCAGTATGAAAGTAAGTCTGCAACATTTTACCCTTCGAGGGTAGGCTCCAATGCTTCATATTACAATGCCAGCAAAGATATACGAAAGTGCAAGGATTTCACAGAGAAGAGAAAAAGGATTTGTGTTTTTCAAATATTAATGTCAAAAACTGTATAAAAAATGATAAAATATTGCATTCATTCTGTGTATGTATGTTTTTCAAAGGGTTAACATGAGCCAGACATGCAACAATGATAGCAATCTTCACTTCCTTACAGGGTTAGTAGCATACGACTGTTAAAATACATTATATGAGCACTGGTATCAGATCAGTACTCTGTATCGGCCAATACGAAAAGGCCAGGTATTGGCACATCTTAAAGAACACAGCGTTAAAATGTTTACTCAATGTACTGACTATTGCTTGTTTATAAAACAGAATAAGCCAACAAATGTAGAAGTGTAGGCAGCAATCTTTTGACGTGATCAATTAATAATTGCACACAATTTTCAATTAAAGTAATTTTCTGTTGATCTGTAAAAACTCTTCGGTTGACTAGACTTAATAACTGAGTGTGCATTATGTGTATCGTGCACTTAAATCTTCCTGTATAAAGAGTTTGATGGCTGAAGTTGGAACACTGATCAGTTGGTTGGAGTCATGGCCCTAATTTCATGCCCCACCCTGGTCAGTGCAGCTCAGCCCACCTAGATGACATCATACAGAGAAATCAATGATGCTCCATTGATGCTGCTGTCAGCCTACATGATTGAACAGCTGCTCTGTGTGTTTGAGTGTGCGTGTATGCTGGTGTGCGGGTAATGCAATTACGTAACCTGGTGTCCAGTTGCTGTGTTTGTGTGGAGGGAACTGGAACCCATAACCATATTTAGGAAGAAGCCAGCTGAAGCAGGGATTTGTCCTATCACACGGAACAGCAGTTCCCCAAATCCTCTTGTCAGTGTTTGATTGTTAAGCTGGGCCTAGGAGCAACCCGAGCATACCAGAAGTTTGTCTCTTATTGAAATTGTAATGATAGCATTGAGGAATGCGGGCTGCACATGCAAGTCGATACACGAAAGAAGAGCTGGTTACATACGGTGCACATTGTTGGTATCTTCTTCCATTTAGGCTGGTTGTGATGTGTTAACCATCGTTATATGCTTGTGAACCCTTCATCACTTTAATCACCACCCAAGTGATTTGTATGTGTTTATTTCTGTGAGTAGCAGCATTATACAAAGCAAAATTTAACTTAACATGTATCAAGTTACTGACCTGCTACAGGGCTCCCTTGACCTTCCCATGCTGCTGTTGGAGTTTGTGACATACTTACCTTTGATTATTACATTCTATGATAAATATACAACATCTGCCTGTCTGTTTCTTTTTCTAGGTACTGACATCTCAGTTGGGGAGGAGGTCGCCATCAAATTGGAATGTGTGAAGACCAAACACCCACAGCTCCACATAGAGAGCAAAATCTACAAGATGATGCAGGGTGGAGGTACTATATACTGTAACACACCTTGTGCACAACACACCCTGCCACGTTGTTTTTATGATCTAAGAACTCCACACTCACTTACAAGCACTGTAAAATGTAAGCCAACATCCACCCACCATTGTAAATCATTAGAAAACTATGCCTGTTTGGTGCCTCTGAACATGTTGAGGTAACTAACTTGAGGAAGTTGTTGGCAGGGATTTAAAATTCTCCATCGTTACATGATCTTTTCCTTTAACTGGAATCTTTTGGATTGTAGCCACGCCCTGTATGAGGTCAGTCCAGAACCATTGGGAAAACTGCAACTGGAGAGTTAGTGTGATACAGTGAGCATTGCATCCATATGAAACAGTGACATGCAGATCACAGGTTATTTATAATGTAAAAACAGTTAATGACCCCAAAGCAAGGCTATGGGCATTTACATGCTGGTGTTCCCCTAGTTTGTCCCTGTACTTTTTCCGTAATGAAATGAAACACCGTACCGATTTAGAAATAATCTCAGTCAATATAAAGGCCACAGATATACAGTACTTGCTGTGATGCAAGGCTTTGTGCCCTTGGGAATTGTTACAGAGTACTTGCCTAATGACTCGCCTGCACTTGTAGAATTTTAAAATGATGAATTTTACTGGCTCAACAACTAGCAAAGTAAACAAGGTCAGCAATGCTTGTAATTTGTCATCCATGTTGCATTCACCACTGCTGAGGCGGATTCCATTTGTTTGCTTTCAGAAAAGGGACACATAATATAATGATATGATATAGGGCTGGGCGATATGGCCCAAAACAAATATCACAATATTTTTGTGCTATATATCGGGATACACAATATATATCCCGGTATTTCGTATCTCCTCTAAATCACTATACAAATGTTAAATTCATAAAAGTCCACAGGAACTGAATAAGCTAGCGGATGTTAGCATTTCAGACAGTCCCTAAATGCACCTCGTCAGAAGATATCAGCTGACATTTAGGCTTAAAACAACTTATAAATGTCGGGGCTTGTCTTCTGATCATTGAGCAGCTGTGGATCATAGAGGAAACTTGTGTTTCACTGTTTACACTGTTCTTCAACAAAGTCACTGACCGGCTGCTTCACGTGAACGCGCCTCGCATCTCACGACACACACAAGCGTTCACTCTCACTGGAGCCGCTCACGTTCATCATTTGTAAAATGATTCGTTTGGTTCAGCGTTCACATAGAATATGAACAAACTGTCAGTTACCGTCTCTGAACGCTCGTCAGCTCACTGGGACTCTTCACCCTCTCTCCCTCCCTCCATGCCCTCTGAGTCTCTTCCCTCTACTGATACAAAAATACGCATGAGCACAGGAGAGTTTTCTGGATGGGCAGGGGAGTGAGCAGTCTGCTGTGAGGGGCATGAGAAGAGAGACAGCGGAACCCTGAGAGAATTTCATGCTGACGGCTTAAAACTTTCAAGTGAAAATGTATGGTCGAGATACAGTCATTTTATACATCGCACCTGGTACAAGCTGCGATACATCAAGTATATTCAATATACCGCCCACTCCTAATATGATATAAAGTAATGTATTGTGATTGGAAAATAGCATAATTTTCACTGTTTTAAGCCTAAATGTCTTCTGATATCTTCCGTACAAGGTGCGCTCCCTCGGGCACGCCATCCTGTGGCTACATCCGCTAGCTTCGCTACTTCCGTTAGTGGACATTTAGGCTGATAACACAGTGTAAATGACCTCGATTTGAGTCGAATATGAATGTCGGGGCTTGCAGACACTTGGATGACACCACACAAGCAGTATTTAGGAATTTTATGTGGACTCAAACACTTCACCCACCCCTCTATCAGCATAGCGGAGAGCAGATACATTTTGTGTGAACTATCCCTTTAAGGTCCAGTGTGTAAGATTTAGGTGAAAGGGATCTAGAAATTTAATGTAGAATAATCCTCATGATGTTTTCATTAGTTTGTTTCATCTTAATTGTATGAATTGTAGTTTTCTTTACCCCAGAAAAGAACCTTTATATTTAAATACTTTATATTTACATCGAGGGGACCCTCTCTACAGAGGCTGCCATTTTTTTTTACATTAGTCCAGACTGGACAAACTAAACACCTTTTTAGTTTTAAAGGCTACAACATGTTATTTTTCATGTTTGGAAGGAGAGGGTGAGGTGAGGGGTGTTCAGCTGCAACATGCAATTTCAACACTAGACGTCACTAAATTCTACACACTGTACCTTTAAGTTAATTTAAAATCTTAAATCTCCTCTAGTCTGCGGTTCTGTCGAGCTCAGTCTTGGAAGTGGAAAGGTAGAAAGATGCATGAGTGAATAGAACGTGAAGTTCTCAGTTTGGATACGTGCTCCTCTACACATGTACAGTGCTGTACATAGTTTCTTTAACTCCACAGATTGTATCATGATGGCAAATAGTTTGCTTGACAGAGCATGTACTGTAGAAGAGGTGGACTCTCTTTGTAAGGACTACTGTGCACACACATGCAACTGTATTTTTGTTCCAGCATGGCAAGATCTAGTGGGGCATGGTGGCTGACCCAGACAGATGGATGTATTTTCGTTCATATGTATATAAATAGCTGGTGCACAGTGTCTGTGCGTAGTGCAGTGTGAGGTGCTGAGCAGCAGCATTTTGTTGCTGTCTGCCTCTAGAAGGAAATGCCATATGGCCTCTTGGTCTTGGCAGCGTCAGCTAATTACCAGCTACTACTAAACCAGCTGGCCTCTGCCTCGACACTTGGGGCATGATCGAGTTGTTAAAATTTGAACTTTTCCTTATTGTCTATGGTATTACACTGGCCTGTACCCAGAACTGATAAACCGTTACATGTGTCTGTCACGGCCTTATCATTAAGGTGGTTTGCAGAATATTGAATTGACTAATATAACATGCCACATTATTATTCTATTCACTCTGAGAAAGAATATAACAAAACTCTGTTTGACTTTCTGGTGAATCAAGTGGTTTGAATAATATTACTTCACCAGAAACTAATATTTTATTCAAGCTTGTGTTAGCTTGTACTCCTGATTTGCCATTTTATATTTTAGGTTGTATTATAATCTGTACAGACTCTCATACACTTTCCTCTTGAGAGCATTGTGAGCAAACATAATTGTCTGAATGTCTTTTGGTAACTTAAACATCACAGGACTGAATAAACATGAGACAAATGTAACCATTTTTCCTTTTTTTCACTCCCTCTTCTCCTCCAGTGGGTATTCCAACGATAAAGTGGTGCGGGGCTGAGGGTGACTACAATGTGATGGTAATGGAGCTGCTGGGGCCCAGTCTGGAAGATCTGTTCAACTTCTGCTCCCGCAAGTTTAGCCTCAAGACAGTCCTGCTGCTGGCCGACCAGATGGTGAGAACCACAGAGGATGAGACAGCAAGAGGGTTGTCTGATGTTATGGTTAATGTGGAGGCTTTTAACAGAATCTTCACTCAGACAATAGACCTCATCTTCTGTAACATGCCAGAGGGTTTTTTTTACGTCCTCGCAACATGATACATGATAACGTTGCCAGATGTTAAAGTATTGTACCAGAGGCTTAAAATTGTTGTAATCATTAACAATATGCAAACAATATGGCATTGCTGCATTTACATAACCTGGACAGTAAAACTCTGAGAGGCCTGGTTGAGCTATGCCGTCATTGGCAACCTGCCAAAAGTAGAATATATTCAAACAAATTGGGTGAATTATGTGAAATGGGTTCGAACTAAAAGCCCTATTGTAAATCCACCACGCAGCTCTGGATTGATCCAAAATCCCAGAGTTTAGTTCTGCCATCAAATCCTGTCCTGCTCTCCCCTCTAGATCAGCCGCATTGAATACATCCACTCCAAGAACTTCATCCACAGAGATGTGAAGCCAGACAACTTTCTGATGGGGCTCGGTAAGAAGGGCAACCTGGTCTACATCATCGACTTCGGCCTGGCTAAGAAATACCGTGATGCCCGCACGCACCAGCATATCCCGTACCGCGAGAACAAGAACCTGACCGGCACAGCCCGCTACGCATCTATAAACACCCATCTGGGCATTGGTGAGACACATCTGCTGACTTCTGCCATGAATGGATAAATCACTCCAAAGTCTATGAAACCACGATGCGACTCTCCTTGTCTCTCTCCATCTGTCTACAGAACAGTCCAGACGAGACGACTTGGAGTCACTGGGATACGTCCTGATGTACTTCAACCTGGGCTCTCTGCCCTGGCAAGGTCTCAAAGCAGCCACCAAGAGGCAGAAGTATGAACGCATCAGTGAGAAGAAAATGTCCACACCCATTGAGGTCCTCTGCAAAGGCTACCCATGTATGTTTGACTCTTCCTCCCACCTTTCATGAGTCTTTATAGGATTTCTTCTGATCGTAACCCTTCTCAGAAAGCTTTTTAGAGCTTCAGACTTAGTACTGCTTTTGTATCAGGGAGTCAGTGTAGAGTGTTTTCTGCTTTTGAACGTCGTTGTCCTCTTCGTCTCCACAGCGGAGTTTGCCACCTACTTGAACTTCTGCCGTTCCCTGCGGTTCGACGACAAACCAGACTACTCGTATCTCCGCCAGCTCTTCAGAAACCTCTTCCACCGCCAGGGCTTCTCCTACGACTACGTCTTCGACTGGAACATGCTCAAATTTGTAAGTTGTGTTACCACATTGAAGGGATTTGTTTCACTCTGTCTTCTCTGACCTAAATGGATAGTTCACAGAAAAAGGAAAATTCCCTCTTTATCTTCTCACCACCATCAGCATAATGGTGAGTAGATGATGAGGGAATTGTAATTTTCCAGTGAACTATCCCTTGAGGTCACTGATGGGTTTTCATTTCTATGTAGTTCCCAGCTGACTGTGTTAGTCATGCAGAACAACAGCATTCCTGCTGACGTCTAAAAAAACTGAAATACCACAGTTGACGTATGGTATGAGTGTTGTAAGGCAAAAGATGTGTGTTGGGTGTTACAGATGGGCCTGTCTCAGACTCATAACTCTGTCTCTGATGTGTCAGGGCGCCAACAGGGCTGTGGAGGACGCAGAGAGGGAGCGTCGGGAGCGGGAGGAGAGGCTGAGGCATAGCAGGAACCCCGGGGCTAGGGGCATGGCATCAGCCTCAGGAAGAGCCAGGGCAGCTCAGGACGTCGCAGCCCCCTCCCCACTGAACCCCACCTCACACACAGGTCAGTGCTCACAGACACACACTTTTAACAGGATTAGGGAAAGTAGAAATCAACTGAAAGCTTTTCTATTATATTTATTTGCAGTTAAATGGTGTTTGGTGGATTGACTTCCTCAATGATAATCAGACCCGTTGTACCATTCTGTCTCTCAGGTTTGGAGAAAGAGAGGAAAGTGAGCATGCGTCTTCATCGTGGAGCACCTGTCAACATTTCCTCCTCAGACTTGACGGGGCGCCAGGACACATCCCGTATGTCCACCTCACAGGTAATCGATACACACGCACATGTGCACACACACACAAACACCAAGAAAAGAAATTCCAATTTATGAAATCTATGCGAGTGACAAATCAAGTTACATACTCCTCAGCAGGAATGTAAAATATTTGTGCCATATTTGCTAATAAATATTGCCAAATGCAAAAAAGAGGAAATACATATTATCAGAGAACAAAGTGTTTAGGATAACTTCGCTTGTACAAAATGTTTGTTCCCTTTTTAAAAAAAATCATTTTACAATCGAAAAATTAATCAGAGATAGAAAGTAGCGAAACATCAGTTTTGTAACATCAGAAGAACATCAACGTAACATCAGCGAGACGGACAGATGGGTTTAAGTTCAGCTCCTACCGTCGCACTGGTAGTGTGGATCTGGACAGTGGAGCAAAACATCCCAGCAGCACTCTGCTGTTTCATTAGGTTTTCTCTCCTTTTTTTTTTTGCACCTTCTTGGCTGGAGAAATCTTCTCAGAGGGTCATGAATCTGTTCCCTAGATTTAGATTTATGAAAATGAAAACATTATTATTAGTCTCTCCTATGCACAGAAAGCATTGCAGGCCTGTGCCCTGTCTTTGTGATGGGCCTGCATTCTTGTAGACTGACTGCTCCTCCAGGTGGTCTGAAGGGGAACTACCAGTTGTAAGGAAAAATGGAAACCCGAAATCACATATTCAACAGGACGTGCCTGTAACAGTCGACAGTTCAGACAGAGGAAGCCTGTAAACGAGTTGAATAAAAGTCATCTTTTCTTTTGCCTCTAAATCTCTGCTGCTGTACGCTGTTGATTAGAGCAGGACTTATAAATAATAAAAAACCCTGCTGAATAATTTAGATCATTTGCATGTGTTAATATGCAGGGTCGTTAAAATTACGCGTGTACATATTAACCCAGACAATTTCTGGTATTGTTAAGCAATAAGTTCTTTTCGTTACAATGTCCATTCACAGATATCACAAAATCTCAACAAAGAACAGTCTGTGTGACTTAACTCTGATGGTAGCAATCACTACAAATATGACTCTGATTCTTCTGACACCCAATTCCGGCTGGCAAATCCACTGCTGTCAGTTTTCAGTAGGAAGTGGTTCAAATAAAAACAATCAACAATGAAGGATTCTGCGCATGAATTAAACAAAAAAAACTATTGTTTTATACTGTTACTCTCATTCTTAATAATAATAATTATTGTGTTAGCATTGACAGTAAATCATCCAGGCTGTAGCACTGTGAACGTAATATGTTTCACTTAACACACCCTCCCAATATATTCAAAAAAACATTCAAATATACTCCCTTGTCCCCATGGTTACATGGCATGTCCTCATCTGAGAGGAATACCAGATAACATCATGTCGTCTGTATGCATCCCATCTGTTTTCCATTGGAAACAATCAGTTGATAAAATTAAGTGAGTGTATAAAATTATGAAAACCCCAAAGAGTTGATTCAAAGGTTCAGTGTGTAGAATTTAGTGATATCTAGTGTTGAAGCTGCTTGTTGCAGCTGAACACCTCTCACCTCACCCTCCACTTCCAAACATGAAAAAGAACCTGTGGTAGCTTCAGTTGTCATAAAAACTCAAAAGGTGTTTAGTTTGTCCAGTCTGGATTAATGTAAAAAACATGAGGACCCCGTAGAGAGGGTCCCCTCGATGTCAATATAAAGTATTTGGATATAAAGGATCTTTTCTGGGGTAAAGAAAACTACAATTCATACAATTTAGATGAAAGTGAAAACATCATGAGGATTATTCTTCATTAAATTTCTGCCAATTGATCCCTTTCACCTAAATCTTACACACTGGACCTTTAATGTTAAAGGAATAGTTTAACATTTTGGGAACTATTCCATTTTGCTTTCTTTTCTACCTGTTTCCAGGGCTGTAGCCTCACATTTAGCACACTGTTGGTTGAACTGTTCCTTTAGGTCATGTGAACCACAGACTTGTTATTGACAGTTGATGACATCATCATCATCAATAAGCCAACATTTTCCCTCTGTCCTCTCAGGCTCTGTCCCGGGTCACGCCCAGCGGCCTCCAGTCTGCAGCTCCACGGTGAAGTCCGACCATCCACCCATGTACCATGGAGGCCTCAACATGCAGCACACTCACACTCACACTCACACACTCACACACTTACACACACACTTACACATACACTGGACTCTTGAATGATGCAGGGGACTACCAAGCAATGCACAAGAGTCTGGCTGCGCTCTTGTTCACTCGACGGAGGAAGAGTCGCACCACCAGGAGTGTGTTTGTGTGTGTGATAGAGAGATGGGCGGGTGGAGAACAGTTTGGTTGCCTTAACAACCTTGGCAAAATAACAGCCGCAGCCTCCCTTCTTCCTCTCTTACGGAAGATGTGGAATCACTCCCCCTCCTTGCCCTCATTGTTGATGAAGCCATCAATTCACTTTTCTCTGGCATCATGTTTGTTTGTTTTTTCTTTTTTTAACTTTGGTTTTACTTATTTTTATTCTTTATCATTAAACTTCCTCTCACACCAGCTCCACTGGTCAGACTTTACAAGGGTTTGAAAATGGAGAAAGACGAGTCTCTTACTTATTGGAAATAGTTTGTGGGACTTTTTGGAATCCAAGATCCAGAAGGCGCATGATCCATCATGGCAGTGTTAAAGCACAGTGCCTAAGCTCTCTTTTGTGTTCCGAAAGACTTTTTAAATACCACAAGTTAACATTTACTTTTCCTTTTTTTAGGTGTTTGAGGTTTAAATTTTAAGGTAGATTAACCCCAACTGTTTTTAAAAAGAGGGAAAAAGCTCCCGTTAATGTTCTATTTTCCAATCTGATCCTAGAGTATGAGTGGTTTTGTCCTCCTCAGGTGCGTTGGAACCAGGATGTTGTATTAAATCTGAACACATGCAGCACATTTTCTTTCAGTCTTCAGGTTGTGACTGCACCGTGCTGCTTGGCAAAGCTGTGAATGGAACAGTGTAATAGTCGGGATGTCGGTCTGTCCACGCTGAATGGATGAGATGTTGTTTTTGTGCATAGTGATGTGGTTTTTGTGTGTTTTTGTGGTTCTGTCTTAGGGTTATACAAGCTCAACGGGGTATGTGTGTATGTATGTGTGTGTGTTTCATATAAATATATATACACACACATACATATATGTATAAAAAATATTGACTTTTCCAATGTAATAATAATTGCTGCAATTTACAGCTTTACAAAAGTAGGACAGAGCATAACATTTGTAATAATCAATTTGCATGATTGTTTTGGAGAATTCATCCGATAAGACGTAACTGCTCTTCAGTACGTTTGCTCAGAATCGGGCGATGTCCGCATTCATTACTTCTAGCCTTATCCTGTTCGAAGTACTTTCATATTGAGTATGTGCCATTACACAATATTTTATGACATGGTTGCACAGTGCACAACTGAACCACAAGAACTTCAGAAAAAGACAGTCAGTTGTGGTGACGTGTCCTCGACAACTGACAAAATTAAAGGCACACTCGTTCAGGATAACAACTCAGCCTGTGAAAACAGTTTTATACTGGAATTGCACTCAGTCGAGCACATACCTCCGCCAAGGACCAACAGTCAATTCTGTCCAGCCGCACCAAATTAGACATCCTCACAAATATCAGTCCACAAGCCATCAAGATCTCTGCTGTGTTCCCTCTGAAAGTGTCAAATTGTCTTACCTCGCAGTGATAAAGTAAGTGGGGAAAACCTCAGATCCACACTTGAATTTTAACGGGTTCTTTCTTGACCCACCAAGAAAAAAAATGGTCAGTTAAGTGGTTTCTGCACAATCCTGCTGAAAAAACAAACGGACAGGGGCGAAAACCTTCTTGGCGGAGGTACAAATATCTGGTGGTGCTCTGGAATAGAATACCATGCAGTTACATAATAGTGTCAGTATGATCCAGTGTTACTGGAGCTCGAACCGTGTTAGCTTTGGTTACCTCAATTTTGACGATTTGACTATTCTATAAATCTGTTTTTGCAAGACCCACAACACTAGAAAGGGCAATATACAAAATCACTGGAGTGTTTAAAAGATACTGTCCCCCAGATTGAGCTTCAGGGCATTTGCAGTGAGTTGGCATCATTTGGTTGCTCTCTTGGGCACGATGACAAAATACCAGCTTGTAAAATGAATAGTTTCACCAGAATAGTGAAGATATAAGTAGCTGCAACTGTTCCTGTAGTGGTACAAGAATGAAAACCATGCGATCAGGCTTGTCCAGTAGAATTCCATTGAAACATCCCTGAACTGGCTCTGATGGTGATTTCTCAGAGCAGTCAACGTGAGAGCCGTGCGCTCTGAGGATCCAGGTAGAAAGAGGGATCAGGTTAAATGGAGGCGAAGAGGTGTTGGAGAGCAGCGGACAGAGTGTTGTGAGAAAGGAGTTCACGCTCGAGTCCCCAACGGTACAAGAACTAAACGTCTCAAGTGGCTCTCCTCATCGTCTCCTATCTCTCTGTCAATAAGATACTTGATTTGAGCAGTCAACCAACCGATGTGACCAATGAATCCTGCAGATTTTTAAGTAGAAAACTCTCGATCCGGTAGAGTAGTTCTAACGTATTTTAGGCCATTTTCTGTAGTTGAAGGGGAATTGGGGTTGTAGTTGCTAATTTGTACTTGTATGTTCTGTTGTCGTGTATAGGATGTGCCTACTCTGTCTACCACGTCCAAATGAGCAACTGTTAGGTTTGGGATGATGATGATGACGACGGTGTATGGTGGGACTGGTAATGCTTCACTCCATTAGATTCCTGCTAAGGCAGCTTTTTAAAAATGTACTTCACCTGTGGGCTTGTAAAACAAACCAAAAAAAAAAAAAAGATTAACTTATTTGTCTCACTGATGATGGCTATGATAAATGCAAGTACACTTTACTGGGGATGATAGTTTACTTTGTCAGTCTGCTTTACTCAGTTTCTTATTTTCGTCACCACCTGTGCAATTTGCTTTTAACTGTGCAGTGGAGATGGTTGCTCATGTCCCACAAGGCATCTCTTCACTGTAGATCATTGGGAAATCTTTGTCTTTCCACTCCCACCTTATGAATTTTGCTCCTCACTTGTAATACCACTGTATTTGTGTATTTTAAAATTGTGTAAATAAATTAATAAGTACTTGTATTTGTTGTTTTTATTGACTGACTTTAAATTGAGATTTTTGTGGTCGATATTTTAGTGTCTGTGGGATTTTGGGAGAATTTTGCTTGAGGGTGGTGGGCTACTAGAAGAAAATTAATGACTCCTCCAAAAGGATTTATTCATAGGGGCCCTTACATGGAACGTGTTACGGGAGAGGGGCGACTGGCTGGCTACCTCCACGACCTGATCTCAGATAAGAAAGACAATGGATGGGTTTTATTATGATTTGTCAAGCAGATGTCTTTAACTTATGAAAACACAGTCTGTGTATGAAGAAGTGTATGCTGGGTTCAGGTGAGAGAACGAACACAAGTTGATCACAGAGTTCCACAAGGTTCTGTCAATGGACCACTACTATTCACATTCTGCCTCCTCCATGCTACATTAAGAAATGTTGAAAAGTCCTGCAGACCACACATTAATCACATTAAATGAATTAGTGAGCTAAACTCAAAGCATGCCATAAGGGCAAGGGTCTGGAGAACCTGTCTGTTTCTGCTTTCATTGCCCTGGAGGCTGAGTTATTTTGGGTCAGAATGTCCTTAAACTCAACATCTTTTCTCAAGATCACTTTAAGATGGATTATTGGACTTTCTTTATCATCATGCTGTCCTTACAAGTCTCCAAATACTATTTGATAAATCCAAAACACTGCAGGAAGTCAAAAAAGACACATTTGTCCTGTTTCTCTGCATTGGCTCCCTATAACCTCCACAATATACATTTTTTTATTATATTGTTGGAGTCGATGGGATAAAGAAGTCGGGACATTTCTCATTTTCTGCAATTCTCGATGTGCATTTATCTACAAACTTTTTTGATTACAGAGCACTTCCGCAAAACATGTCCTTTTAACCCCTCCTGGTGCCCTTGTTACCATGGTAACCCCCACAGCTCCTCACAGGATTAAGTAATAGTGCAAACCCCATAGTGCAGATCAAATACAGTGTATACCGGAACCACAGTCTTTGGTGAATTCTATCATCTGTGTCCACGACATACGTCCCCCCAGACCATACTATATACTATACTATTATTTAGAGCTCATGTACTGTATTAACCTAACAGATCACTTCATTGTCAAAAATGTTGCTCTTTAGTAATGCTCATAGTTAGAGCTGCTCAGGTGAGCTCATCCCTTGTCTATCATGCAATAGGCTGAGACTGCTAGGTGGACCTCCCATGATGCACCGATCACATCGCTCCCTCTCTCCCCATGTATTCATATCTCAGATCCACCCAGAGTCTACCTCTTCTCTGGGTTTCTTCCTGTTAAAGGGAGTATTTCCTGGGGGTTGATGTTGTTTTTGTAAGTAATTTTACAGAAGGGGACAGTTTGTACCTGCTCTTGATGTGTAATGGTCCTCAGACCTTTGTTTCGTTTGTTTATTGACACTAGAAATTAAATGGAGTGGACACAAACACGCGTTCATTGTCCAGGGACAATGTGGGCTGTAGACATCAGTGAATGCTCCACAGCAACAGCGCCCCACTTTTTTTATTCTCTGATTATTAACACTCTGTCAGTCTGAGCATAACAGGAAGAGAGTCGCGGTAAGGCAACGCCTCTGATCACGCAGATGCTCCTCACACTTACAGCATAGACTGGGTGCTGAGCAGAAAAGGGAAATAGTAAAACAATGATGCTTCTTCTTCATTATTCACCATTGCTATGCACATAATCATAGTAAAAAGACATTAAATGTCTGATCATAGAAGAGGAAAATCATTTTCCGAAGCTTGGATCTGAGTTTTATACTTAATGTCAGTAAACCAGCAGGTCACAGGAGGAGGCCTGGAGGAGTTGGGTGGAGCTGATAATGGTTGAACATATCTCGCTGTTAAAAACTGTCTATTACTCACTGAATCTCAAATGTTATATTATTTATTACTTACATCAAAACGATTTTTATTTTAATAAGACTCTGGCAGAGCTTTTTAAAAAAATGACCCTGTCACAATCTATGAAATCTAAAATCCTCTAACATAACACAAACAAACCTTTGGTTCTACTCATCATATCTGCTATCAGTATTGTAAAGTCCAGCAACTAAAATACCCAACACATTTTCCTGTCAATCTCCAATTTTTCCAACTGCCAACGAAAGGCAAGTTTCTTTCCACACTGAGTCACCTCTCCTCAAAACACCGGACAACGAGGCCTCTGTGAGTTCCAGAAAATGAAAAGGTCACATAACCTCCCAGCCCCACCTTTCTTTTTTTATCCACAGCTGCCTACAGCTATGAGTGCTCAAGGTGTCCCATGGGATATCTTCTAAATCCCTTGTATCAGAGCTAAAAATGTTGAACCTCTTTTAATTGATAATGGAATGTACTTAGAAAACCCTTCTGTCTGAAGGTTTTCAGGAGTGGGTCCTCTCTGTGGAGGCCGCCACGTTTTTTTACAATAGTTCAAACTGGACAAACTAAAACCTTTTGAGTTTTTATGACAACTGAAGCAACCACAGGTTCTCTGTCATGTTGCGAAGGGGAAGGTGAGGGGTATTCAGCTGCAACATGCAACTTCGACACTAGATGTCACTAAATTCTACACACTGAACCTTTAAACTCAAACAAGTATTCTGTGGGGTATTTGTGTATATTGTGCATATCTCGGATAATGGCAGAAATCTTAGCTAAATGTTTCTGTGAGCTCTATGTCAGAGAACCATGATACCTGGTCACAGGGAGTAGGGGGTCTCAGGGGGTGAACTTTTTTTGGGGTGACATTGTTTTATATCCACGTCTCTGCAGGTTTTTGCTTGAGACTACATTTTTAGAAGAAAGGCAACATAACATGTTGTATGGAGTTTGAAAGACCTTGACATTATGTCTTTATGAAAGACATTCACTGCATTGGACTTTAACCAACACTAATCAGGACAAGCTGGGACGTGGCAGAACACAGGAACACTGAACCCGCTACACCCTGGATATGATATTTGTACCACGTGGTTGGCTGAACCCTGTGATGGAGTCAGGAGGAATTAGAGTTTAAATTTGCGGCAGGTTTGAAGAGACGATCAGTTGATGAAGTACACACACACACAACCTCACGCAGGTGTATTCATCTCAATAATGAAAGCTCTGTTCAATTTCTGTACACAGCCTGTATAAAGATGTATTCAGTTCAGTAAACCCTTCAAACGTATATAAAAGCCACACACGTGAACAGTGATAAAGAAAATTCAGAATCATGTCATGGAAAAACTTTGATAAAATCTTCATCGCAGATAAACCAGGTAAATTGAGCACAACGTTTTCTAACTTCACTCTGCACCATAGATCTCAGTGACAGTATGTTTTAAAAACCTTTAGAGAAGGACTCACGAATGAGAAGGGACATTTCTGAAGTAGCTACGCAGTATTATCACACGCCAAGAGAACAGCCCATTCCAAAATGGCTGTTACACATGGTGCAGGAGTAGAACCCAAATGAATGACTCAGAACGGGGACTCACGGTTCCGTTTAATGATGACTTTAAAGTCTTAGATCTGGGAGTGGTGTAGACACAAGGAAGTCTCGGGGGTCGTCTTCATGCGTGGCGGAGCATAGACAAACGTTTACAGCAATCAGACAGCGGGTGTAGCAGACAGACAGAGAGGCAGGAAGCAGGAAGTAGGCAGGAGCTAGGCAGGCAGGCAAGTTCAAACCTGAGTACAGGCAGAGAAACTGTTCAGCAGATCGAAAATCACACTGAACGAATGTAATATGAAGTTAATACTTGGTGAATACCGGTGGTAGGACTGTATAATCTGTGTAGATTAGAGAGAAGACAAGAAAAACAGAAAAACTTCTTTTTATTTGTTGAAAAAAACAATAAACTTCAACTAATAAACAAAAGAATGAGAACATAAAGATGAATACATTTGAAACAGTTTTCTTTTGGTTGTTATGTGATGATGCACTTTAGCAAAGGTCGCTGTTCTTTGCTTGTCTTTTATCAAAGATGCCCCCCCTCCCCCCCTAACATTTAATTTCTCGGGAAACGTTGACATCAGACTCGTTGGAAGAGGAAAAATCCTCATAAGGCATTAAAGGGGTGGCCCCCAGTTTCCAGTCTACACTTTACTGTTAATGACACAAAAGGCCAGGAATAGAATAGTTCTGCGTGTGTGCGTGCGTGTGCGTGAGTGTGTGAGTCAGTGAGTGTGTGTGTGTGTGAGGATGGTGGGGGCACTAGGACCCAGCAGGAGGAGGAGGCTGCTCGGTGGTGATGCTCTGTAGACGTGCGGGGAGAAACGCGGCCCCGGTGCTGAGTCTGAGTCTGAGGGTCGCTCCTGTGTCCGCAGCATCTCCAGGTAAGTCTGTCCCCAGCTCTCACCTCATCTCACCCAGCGTCTCATACACATCTGTGGCCGGGGGGGGGGGGGGGGGGCGATTGTCACACTTAACGATTGTCGTTTGTCACACTCACACACACACGACCATCAGCAGACTCGATTTGAATCCACGTTGTTCGTATATTAGATCCGGGGCCGTTCACATCCGCCGCATCGCGCGACCTGGGCCGATTTAACGCACGTTTTTCCCGCACGTATCCCGCCGCGGGTGTCGTGACAAGAGTTGTGACACACGATGTCCCCGTGACGTAACGTGACGTCACTCCACCTGTAACAGGTTACTGTCAGTTTTTAGTTTCAACATTTGTAAAACTATTGTTTTGATTTTGAATTGAGAACTAAAAGGATTTCCATTATACTTAAAGTAGTTTAAAGAGAAGAATAAAAGTTAAAAACCTGTTTTATATGAGGGCTATAATGACAAGGGTCAGATCCAGGTAACAAAGATCATGAGGATCATTTTATTTATATATATATATACACAGTATGTCCATTGGTCCCCTTTGGTTTCCCCTCCAGGAATTGCTCTTTGTTCTATGTTAATCCCCCCCCCCCCCCCCACACACAGTTTGATGAAAGATGCGCCCTTGAATGACATTTACTGTATAACTCACCTCTCCCTCACTATTTATGTTTTAAAATTCATTATAGAAAAGCTTTGAATCGTCATATCGTGCTGTTCAGACATTTTAGGAATTTGTGGATCGCCGCTATAGCAAAATTAGCATCTGAGCCAGGGCCGGGTCTAGACAGGCATGTATGAGGGGGCAGCCACAAATCTTGAGGGGGCATTGTGCGAAACATGACATGAGAAACAACTGGATATATTTTATATTTGAGGGGGCAAGCAAGACATTAAGACATTAAGAAGTGGAGCGGAGGAGAGAAGCATGAGATAATAAAAAATATATGAAATTTAATATATTTTGGGGGATTTAGTTTGAGGGGGCACAACATTTATTTGAGGGGGCCAGGCCCCCTCTTGCCCCTGCCTAGACCCGGCCCTGATCTGAGCTGTTTCCAACAAAGCAGCAGGTGAATTTATATATATTTATACATACATATGTCGGCACCTACCTCATTCTGACTATCTGCTGCTGTAATGACTACATTTCCAGAGCATAGCATGAAGTTTATCTTATTTTACCTTATCACTCAGATGCAACAACAACACTTCATCTGCCATCCAAGTAGATTCAAAGGTTTTGTTTATGAAAGAATATATATTAGACCAAGCAATACTCCCAACAGTGGACTCAGCTTTTCATGACTGTGTAATAATGCAGCATATTGCCCCAGAGGCTGACTGAAATACACTGGGCCTGGTGATTCATAGTCAGGCTGCTCACGTCACCTTCTCGCCACTCTTGAAATTGCTGTCTTACCTGGAGACACTGGATTGCCGTCTGGATGAGGCCTGACTCCAGCCTGCAATCTTTCTTCAGCTCCTTTAAGAGACTGTAAATTAGCTGACGGAGCCATGAGCACCTTCCTCGCTTTCCAAACAAGGTTCAAAATGTGCCAAATAATAAAACACCCTGATCACCACACTCACATGTGGTGTACACAGTACATGAACCTGTGGGAATGTTATGAGCTGAGGTACTAATGTGTGGTTTTGGTGGTAAAAGTCACATTCAGCTCCAGAGACCCAGAGTGGATCTATAAATTACAGAGGCCAGCAACAGCGCTGGGCAAGAATGCAGCATACCAATAAATCAGACTTGTTCTTGTTAGCCTTGAAAATACAAACAGGCTGGAGGTGAAGTGGGATTTGGGTTTAACTAATGATTTAACTAGGTGTTTCAAATAGGTAATATTCACATTTTTGACCAATTTCGTGGTCAACATTGACAAACTGTAAGAGGTGATAATTCTTTTCTAGACCTCAGATTTGTATTGAAAACTGACTATGTTTTCGAAAACTCAGAAAAGAGCTTAGGCTTGGATTCAGATCAGATCTTAGAGTTCAACTGTAGACAACCAATCGTGGGCCTCCACTGTAGAAATTTAGGGGTACTCACTAAACAACCGCGAACTGTGACGGACATTGATTTTACTGGTGAGTCTGAAACTGACCTACTGCTACCTAATTCATTCATTCATCCATTCATTTTCCTGTTTTCAATTCAAAATATATTATTTTCATGTTCATATTGTCTTCATTGGACAATAGCAAAGTGTTACTGCCTCAAGAATAACAACATGGCATTTCAAAGCTCATAAAGTAATAAGTTATTTTTAAAATGATTATGGGTTTGAAATAATGAAGCAAGCAATCCACAGGCAAATTCTCGTATTCTCTGGT
Source organism: Paralichthys olivaceus (assembly GCF_024713975.1). Classification (NCBI taxonomy): domain Eukaryota; kingdom Metazoa; phylum Chordata; class Actinopteri; order Pleuronectiformes; family Paralichthyidae; genus Paralichthys; species Paralichthys olivaceus. The sequence goes on along the minus strand of NC_091097.1, from coordinate 2,688,345 downwards.
GACTGCTGCTCACTCAGGCTTGTACTGCGGCAGTCATCACTTCCTGTTTGTATACTGTCAGTTTCACTGAGGTCAGATGTCAGTGCTGATAAGTTGACATCATTTGACTGTTTGGCTGCAGCAACTCCTTAGTTGTCTGATGTTTTTACAATCGGGACAATGATTGTCCTGACTGTCTTTACTGAAAGACTATTATATGTACAGTAAGTCTGGATTTAAACACCCCCAAAAAACATTATGGTCATTGTCTGCTGGAGCCAAAACAATATCTGCACTGTTATAAGTAACTGGCAGCAGGTTGTTCATTATATTCAGTTGGTTTGTTGACTTAGCAAGTTGTATAGGAGATATCACACTGCATAATATTAAAGCAACTTGAGCTAAGAAGCAACTGAACATAAAAAACTTCTTACTGTATTTTCCTTTTTATATCAACAGAAAGTTAGAAACTGCACATGCAGAATAAATCTTGAAATTTCAATGAATTCTCAGTTCTCAGTCTGTCTGCCAATTTCAGAAAGGTATTATTGTATCACAGTTTATTTAAAAATGGCGATAATATAAAATTCCAAGCAAATCCTTTGGTTGAATTTATCCAGTCTGTGAACAGTAAAATAAAATGTGAAATTAAATTGATTTAAAGAGAAATTCAAACCCACCGCTTATTGTAATTTTCTTTTTTCCCTATAGCTTCTCCAGCTGCCTCCATTAAGACACAGCCCTAAGACATCATGGGAGGCGTAGCGTTGGACGTGGGTGGCGGAGGCGTGAAGGCACCGGATGGAGGGTGGGGCTGGGCGGTGCTGACCGGCTGTTTTGTCATCACAGGCTTCTCCTACGCTTTTCCAAAGGCGATCAGTGTCTTTTTCAAAGAGCTGATCCGGGAGTTTGGGGTCGGATACAGCGACACTGCCTGGATCTCCTCTATACTGCTGGCTATGCTCTATGGCACAGGTAGGCTGCTGTTGTACAATATAATGTACACAGACTACAGGTGGACACAGTAACAAAAACTGCATGTTTTTAATGTAACCCTCAATTAACACCTCATTTGCTGAGCTAATGTCTAATTGAGAGCAGCTAATGTTTTCAATATAAAGGTCATGTAAACAACATCAGAGAATGTATAAAAGTATTAACAACATAACAGCACCCCAAAAGTGAAGCCAAAACATCTCGATTGCCCCCTAGTGGCTGGCTGCAGTCTTAAAACCCTGTCTCCTTCATGTTAGCTTATGGGACAAGGACCAAACTAAAAGGACATGTCAAATAAATGTTTCTAAAAGGTGGTTAAAATTAGGTTGGAGCTGTTTAGCTTATCTTAGCATAGAGACTGATAACTTGGCAGAAACGCCTGGCTCTGTATGAAGGTAACTTTCAATACTTATTTTAGAACACATTTTAAATGGAAATAAATGGCCAGTAGTAAAGCCCAACTGGTATAAACAAAAATATTTCATGGACATATTGGTTTCGGTGTACATGTTTGCCAGTATGTGCCATTAGATGAACTTTTATTTGAAAGAATAAACAATGCAGAAAATATGTGCATTTATGTTTAAAGAACATTTTCTTAATTGAAGTTCAATATATTTGGTTGTACTATTGGTTTCTTTTATTTAGTTCTTTGTAATTTAATATAAGTTTAGGTTTAAACTACAAAATATCAGGCCTCAATTATTTTTCTTTGTCATAAGTGTTTGATAACACCATGTTCTCAATCAGATGCAGTCAGATGAGAAAATCACACTCATCTGTCTTACATGCTGTATATCCACCTCTACCACCTGGACACACAGTCGACTAATGTCATTACACTTTGTCAAGGTCCTCTATGCAGTGTGCTGGTGAACCGCTTCGGCTGTCGGCCAGTGATGATGGTGGGGGGCGTCTTTGCTTCTCTGGGAATGGTCCTCGCGTCCTTCTCCACCAGCATCGTCCACATCTACCTCTCTACGGGGGTTATTACAGGTATGACTGTCACAGTCCAGTTCAGTTATATTTGTATAGTGCCAAACCACAAGATACATAATCTCAAGGCACTTTACATAGTAAAGTGCGGACCTTACAATGTTATGGAGAGGCCCAACAGCTCCCACAATCCTCTGCTCCTGTGTAGAGGGGAGAGAAGAGAGACCAGGAACAGTTGTGTAACTGTTGTATTTAAGCTCTGTCAGACTGGTTGTTATGAAAACAATGACAGTGATACTTTAATTATTGATTAATGAGAACAGCAATGATGATAGCGGCACTAGTTAATGATAGTAGTGATGATTATCATACAGTACGATTATGAATAATAAGATAAGAGACTAAGAAAGAAGAAGGTTCTTGTGTCAGCTTGCTGCAAGATAACAGATAAGATAACTCTATATACAATAGAGTATTAAGTCTTAAAAAATATAAGTGAAAATAAATAAAAGCATCAAGTGTATTATAAGTGGAAATGAAAATATAAAGTGTGTAGAAATGTGTAAGAGTGCAGCTCTTTATTACAATAGGAAACATTGCAGTGTTCAACTTTTTTTCTCCTCTACTCCAGGTCTGGGTTTAGCCTTGAACTTCCAGCCATCTTTGATCATGCTGAACCGCTACTTCAGTGAGAAGCGTCCTCTGGCCAATGGCCTGTCAGCAGCAGGAAGCCCTGTGGCGCTTTGCTGCCTGTCACCACTGGGCCAGGTACTCCAGTATAAGTATGGATGGAGGGGGGGCTTCCTCATCTTGGGCGGCATTCTACTCAACTGCTGTGTGTGTGCGGCCCTGATGAAGCCTCTGGTCGCCCCCAAGAGCCTCCAGTCCAACAGCAGGGCGCAGGACACGGAGGAGGGAGCAGAGGTTGTAGTGAAGAAGAAGCCGAAAGGCAAACTACTGGATTTCTCTGTCTTCAAAGACTATGGTTTTGTCATCTACACTGTAGCGGCATCCATCATGGTGCTGGGGCTGTTTGTACCTCCGGTGTTTATTGTGAGTTATGCTAAGGAGCTGGGGAATGAAGACACCAAATCAGCTCTGCTGCTCTCTATCCTGGGCTTCATTGACATTTTTGCTCGGCCCACATGTGGAGTGATTGCAGGACTGAAATGGGTTCGGCCTCGTTGCGTCTACCTCTTCAGCTTTGCGATGATTTTCAATGGAATCACTGACCTGATTGGATCACAGGTATGATTCCTTACGAGCTGGAAGGAAGATTTTATGCCCAATGATGTTAATCCTAAACACATTTACTCTTCATTAACAATTTCACATTTATTTCCAGGCCAAGGACTACACATCTCTGGTGGTCTTCTGCATCTTTTTTGGCCTTTCCTATGGGATGGTGGGGGCCCTGCAGTTTGAAGTCCTCATGGCAATAGTTGGCACTGAGAAGTTCTCCAGTGCCATTGGCCTGGTGCTGCTCATGGAGGCTATTGCCGTGCTGGTGGGCCCACCTGGTGCAGGTCAGTAAGCACCAAAACTACAACATGCACCCAATCTATGGATTGTATATAATTTATTTTTAGAGCAAAGGACAAGATGGTAATTTACCAACTATCAGTAGATGTTAGGAGGCGTAAGCGGGCACCAGTGGCTGTTAGGGACATATCTAAAGTTTTAAATGAAGGGACTGATGGTATCAGTACTCCTCCAGCTCTGCACCAAGCTTTCGGTATCATTTGCTTTACCCATGCCACGCTCATTCATTTTCACAAGAAGCGTAGAACATCAGGAGCATTCTTATATACCCTATACGGGGTTCCGCTCTGTAGTGTATGTAGTATATATGTATATAAAGATAATCAAATAATCAATAGAAAAATGACGACTCTGTTACCATGACAGTGTGGATGCTTTTTAGCATATATTGCAGTATAGATTTGACTATAAGCTTAGTTTATGAGCTGAATCATTGTCCTTTAGTCCATTGGTTTACTCAATCCAGTGACAACACATATGCACATAACACATATGCATCCATGGAAGCAGACAAACTTCCGACTGTCACTGTAACTGCATGTCCACCATTCTCCCTGACTACCTCCTGCTAAGTACAATTCATAGTGTTGACAGGGAGAACAGTTTCACTATATATGAACTTCATTTCCAGGAGAAAGGTTGTAGTAGAAAACGTAATGCAGTGGTCATCGGTTTCTTTAAGTACGGCAACATGCTAACAAGGACAGAAGGAGTTTTTAAATGTTTTTAAATAAACGTTACAGCATCTCAAAAATAAAAATGTTTCTTGACTATCTGTGTGGTTCTCCTATTTTCTCCTCTCATGAGTTTCCTTGTGTTTCTCTCCTCTTTCTCAGGCCGCCTTCTTGATGCTACCAAGAACTACATGTATGTCTTCCTGCTGGCAGGAAGTGAGGTGGTCCTCTCAGCTGTTGTTCTGGCTACTTGTACCTTCTTCTGTATTGGAAAGATTAAGTCTTCAGCACCAGCACACAGCCTGGAGAACGTCACAGTGACGGGTGACAAGACAGAGGTCAACGATGAAGAGGAGAAAGGAGCAAGAGAGGAGCGGGAGATGGAGAGTTTGAAGGAGGTGGAAAGGGAATTAAAGGAAGAGGAGGAAGAGAAAGAGAAATTAGAGGAGGCTGGGCCCGGCAGTGCGACAGTGGACTCACAGGAAGTGGAAAGGTTCCTAAAAGAGCCACTCCAGAATGGTGACATGGTCATCAATCCTGAAACATGCCTGTGAGCAGGGATGGGGGTTGTTGGACAGAATTATATATATATATTTTAGAATATATAAATATAATTATATATATATTTAATTGCAGGCAATTTTTGGGGTTTTCTTTTGTTTTGTCAAAATATTCAGGAGGAACATGAGCATCAAGTGAATTTTGAAGTGTTGAGCTTTCCTGTCATGCTGTGTTCATGTGTTGATGTTTGTCGTTTGCAGGGATGTAAATCAGTATCACTGCAACTGAAATGTAAGAGTTGCTTTATATTATATATGTGAACCTTTCTCACTAGATGTTTTAAAGTGTGGTGGTTCATACAAGACAATAGAGGAACTGAGTGGTAGCACTGCCTTGTGTATATATAGTTTATTTCACAACTCCACAGTTTTATTTTTGATGTAGCCACCAGCAAATAAAGGTTGGCATTATTCTGTATTCATATTGTGTCAGTGACTAACTACTGATGAAAGTAAGCTTTTAGATATATTTGGTGCAATAATTGTATGATGAATTGTCCTTACAAAAGTAAAACAATTAATGTTTCTTCCTAAAGGCCCGGTCACATCTAAAAGCGGCAGTGTTGGGCTCATCCATGCAACTTCACAAAAAAGCCTTTGGTGCTAAAACCTCGGTGACATTGTGACTATAAGCTGTTTGTTCATGTGCTTTTAAATCGTACTATAATATGGAAACAACACTCTAAAGAGGATGTATTGAATTGTATTGCTCAGAGCAGTAAACTTCAATTGGATTTACTGGGCTGGGAAGATTTCTCCTTGGATTACGAGCAGGGCTCAAATGTCATCCACAACTCTGTAATGGTCTTTACCATCATATTTCATTTACTATGTCAAGCCATGTTTAATGTAGTAGGGATGTTTTATTATACAGGGGAACAACGTGTCAGAATTTGGAAAGCACTTAAGTGTATGTGTGTGTGACTGGGTAAATGTTGTTGTCCATCTTGTGTGTGCTGCTGAGGACCAAAGGATAAACAGTTTCAACTCTTATTTTTTAACAGTCGTCGAGACTATATTTTATAATAGCTTGTTGTGATGAGGTGACATCACTGGCAGAATATCACCTTGTTGAGTTAACACCCGTCAGGATGTTGTTGTGTCACAATTCCATTCCACAGGTACATTTTGAAAGGGCCTATACTGTTACTGGTGACCTTAATGAAGCATCACTTTCCCACTTTGCCTTCATGCTTTGTATTGTCTGTAGTAAATGTTTGTGTTTCAGTAAAATAATATTAAAGAAGGTTTATGTTTGTAAAATTGTCTTTTTTTAATTTCATAGAAGCTATAGAGTATAATTACACATTTTTGGCTATTTTCCTGGTAGTGGTGGTAAAATAACTGAATTTGTCTTGTTACGCCTGGCTCTGAGGCCGCAACAACACGGCGAATATACATGGCATAAACAATATGCTTTATTGATTTAACATAAACGGAAATGAGCGATGGAGTGTGAAAGTGAGCGTCAGTAGTGTGTGAGGGTGTTTGAGTGCTATGTAGTATGTGTGGTGCATGTTGTCAGGTGCATAACATAACAAAAGTAGATGCAGCTGGATGGGGATCTCAGGGATGAGTGAGAGAGCAAGACAGCCCACGGCAGGGGGTTTATAACAGCAAGCCAATCAGGGAGCCATGCACAGGAACTTCCAGCCGGCCAACAATCAGCAACCTGCAAGACACACCCACACGGCATACACACCATACACAGACAGGACACAGACATGGGCTGGGGCCGTAACAGTCTTGATCATACTAATAATGGATCCGTTTTTTATAAGTTGCCCTGATATCATATCTGGTGTCGAATCATATGTAGTATTATTTAATATTGTGTATGTTAAAGCTGCACTCATCAATATTCTATATGAACAGAAGGTCAAATGACACTGTGTGTAATGTCCATATACAGTTTATGGTAATGTCACATCAAAACTGCAAGGGGTGGAGCATCCTCTGAGACACTTTTATAAATGTATTACCCTGTAACTAATTCCAATGTATTTTTAGAACTCTTCCTAATGGCACTGATACTGGCAGCCATTACAGATATTTTGGCTTCATTTTTTTAAACTAATAAATAAGAAAATCTAAAAATAAACGTATATATACATTTATACGCAGATCCATATGTATTTTGTGCAGAATTTATACTGTGTGATTGAAACCAATTCTCCTGCATTGTGTGAAATAACAAACACTGTACAGTAATTAAATCACACGGGACTCTCCGTAAGGACTTAATAAAGTTCTACAAATGACCTGTGGGTGGCAGCAACACGTCTTTGCTGCGTCTAGGCTGGCGCAAATTCCAACAGAAGAGGAAGAAGGATGCCACTACAGCTTGTGGGTAATTTACGGAGTGTGGTGTGGTAAGCGTGGACGAGTGTGGACGAGCGAGGACCCTGCGTGGACTCACAGAGTGTCCTCTCGAGGCCGCGCGTGGACTTGATGTATTAAACAGTGGGACAGCGCTCATCACGCACGCACTCTCCGGGAACGCGCCCTTTGGTTCAGCACGCGTGCGGCACAGTGTGGACCCGGAGCTCACAGTGATACAGGTGAACCAACACTGTGTGTGTGTGTGTGTGTGTGTGTGTGTGTGTGTGTGTGTGTGTGTGTGTGTGTGTGTGTGTGTGTGTGTGTGTGTGTGTCCAGTCAGGACACGAGTACAGCCGATGTCATACATGTGCTACATGTCATACATGTGCTACAGCTTCTGTTTAACCAGACGTGTTTACTGACATGTTGCGTCACGTGCTAAACGTCCTCCGCTAGCTAGCTACATCACAGACACAGCTAACCGGTCTAATAATGCTAATAAAACAAGTGTGGTCCACAGGAGACAGACACATGGAGCTGCCCCCCCCCCCCTTGAAGAGCTTTAAAATGATATGAGAATCATTTCTCTGAACTAGGTTGTGATTGTGGATTATGGTTAGGTCTTAATTCAGATATACAATCTGCTTCCCCACTGATTCTAATATTGCTGCCACTATCATTACAATAGTCATTACTCCTCCTTTCATCTCTGTCACACATTTTCTTTTGTACAAACACATAAACCTTGATACACCTCAGTATGTTAGATAGTCTTTTCTCATGAAAGCTGGAAATAATGAAATAGTATCTATATATATAATTTGATTGATTGACCTATTGATATATATGTGTATGCATGTTGTTAGCACATACGTGTGAAATTTCAGTTCTTAAGATCTGTGTCGGTGCGGCCCCAAAGAGCGGTGATTTGACGCAGATTGAGCCTGGTGTTAAATGTGTTTAGTTAGGTCTTAATTATGATAATGTTTTCAATAATGATAATGATTCAATGCTATTCAAGAGAAATGTTTCGGCGGCATGTATAGTTTCTGGAATTGATAGCCGACCAACACCCTGATCAGAATTGATTGGCTGTAGGAAAGACGACAGATTCCCACTGTCTCTCTCTATAGTCTATAAAGTCATATGGAGTTTCGAGGGTTATTCTCTACTCTGCTACTTCATCTCATCTTCAATTGTGGGGAATTGTAAGTAATTCTGGGATTTCATTAGTCTTTCATAGCAGCTGTACTTGACTTGGCTTATAATTTTCTGTTATTATCTTTAAAAAGTCTTAAATTTAAACTGACAGAAATCCTTGATGGAACTAGTTGGTGCTTCAACAAAGACAAATTGTGTATCTTTCATACTTGTTTTCATGGAGTACTTTTTGTGTCCACAGTTTGTTGTGCTGCCATGAAGGAAACCACATTTTTTGCAGGTTCTTTAATGAAGTCTTGTGATCTCTGTTGTAGTGAAGTCAGCTGTGATGGCCAAACTCCAGGGCTTTGAGTTCTGGAGTAAGACCCTGAACGAAGCACGCTTTGTGGTGGCCCCCATGGTGGACCAGAGCGAGCTGGCCTGGCGCCTGCTGAGCCGCCGTCATGGTGCCCAGCTCTGCTACACCCCCATGCTGCACGCTCAGGTGTTTGTGCGTGACGCCAACTACAGGCGAGAGAATCTCTACAGTGAGGTTTGCAAGGAGGACAGACCTCTCATCACACAGGTGAGGACACAGTTTTTACACATTGTTGGTGATGGGAGATGGGAGAGCTGGTGGAAATCTCACAGCATGTTTTTCATTTTCAATAATTCTGTGCAGTCACAGGCTTGTCATGAGACTTGTGTGAAATTAGACACACTTATGTAATGTTAGATGTAAATCAGTGTTGTATTGTGTGTGTGTCAGTTTTGTGCCAATGATCCAGAAGTGTTCCTCGAGGCGGCCCTACTGGCCCAGGACTACTGCGACGCCATCGACCTCAACCTGGGCTGTCCACAGATGATAGCAAAGAGAGGTACACAAGTTTCTATGGAAACAAAACATCCCATTCTTCACCTAGTGGTTGTATCAGAAAAGACACAGATACCAACCCTGTAGACGACATAGTGAAACATAAACTAACTTGTCTGATACTTGTTTGTAAGGGCACTATGGAGTCTTCTTACAAGATGAATGGGAGCTGTTGGAGAAAATGAGTAAGTCTTGAAAAACCTGAAACCTGCAAATCACTCATCACATCATCAACTTCTGCTTCTTTCTCTCTCTTTTACAAATCCCAACAATTTCACTCTCTCAAACTAACATGTCACTCTGGTTTTACAGTCAGGTTAGCCAATGAGAAGCTCTCGGTGCCCATCACATGTAAGATCCGTGTGTTCAAGGAGATGGAAAGGACGGTGTCGTACGCCCAGATGCTGGAGAAAGCTGGATGTCAGGTATGACTATAGTGATCGTGTTAACATGAGCCTGTCCACACACTGCCCCCTATTCAACCGTATTCTTTCATGCCCTCCTTCCTAAATTACTTTCTTTATTATCTACTCTTAACATTAATTACCTGTGAAAAATCAATAAAATATGATTATTAAAACAAATTATGAGTCAGATCCGATTGTGGCTCTGTGCTTTATGTTGTACAAATGTTCAAATCAAACATCGGTTTTTAATGTTAGAAATAATGGGCTTATTTTAGCTTTCTGAAAATGTATTTATACATCTGGAAAGATTACCTTCAATTTAGTTTCAGGAAAATTGAGAAAAGTTTTAGATGTCCCTAAATTTGACTTCTTCCTCGTCCATTTCTTTATCACAGCTGCTCACAATACATGGCAGAACCAAAGACCAGAAAGGAGCCATGACGGGTATCGCTAACTGGGAGCACATCAAGGCAGTGCGGTGAGCTACCGCCTTTTTGTTCTAATTCCTCAGGGCACTGTGTTGTATCTGAAGATCTTTACAGTGACCATATTTAAATAATTGAGTGCCTCATAATCCAATATTTTTGATTTTAGAACAAAATCAAGTGACTCCTGACTCCCTTTTTATTCAAACATTCAAGTGTTCATTTAAAGTTTTGCTGTAAAGTTCATATAGCACTGTAATGAGTAGTTATACAAGTATACAGTATTGTGGTGCATCAGACCATCTGAAGTAGTTTGATTCTCTCTCCAGCAGAGTGTATCACTATGACCCTGACCTCTCTTGACCAATCACTAAAGTAAGCCAGTGATGTCATATAGTTTTGCCGACAAAATGCAGGATGCTAGCAAGCGAAGCCGTCCTGAGCAGACAATCCTGACACCAAAGTATCTGAGAAGCATGTGTTGAAGTATTTTGTCAAGGCAAAGTAATTAACAAAATTAAGACTGGTTATCAACTTTGTACAAAGCAGATATTTGAATACATTGGAACAGACTGCGTGTCAGAACTTGATTTTAGGAAAAAGTGACAGCCAGACTTGCAATGCTGAGCACTTCCTGTATCGTGTGATATACATTGTTTGTTGTTCTTTTGCTTATAGGAAGGCAGTTAATATTCCAGTGTTTGCTAATGGAAACATTCAGCACCTGAGTGATGTGGAGCGCTGCATTCAGGAGACGGGGGTTCAGGGTGTTATGAGCGCAGGTTAGAGATGCATGTGTGTTGCAAGTTTTTGTTCATTACACCCATTTTTCTCTTATTCATTGTTGTTAATAGATGATATGGTGTTTGTTTTGAAACTAGATTCACTGTTTCTTCTTGTATCTAGAGGGGAACCTCCATAACCCTGCACTGTTTGAGGGCCACAGCCCTCCAGTGTGGGAGATGGCTGAGGAGTATCTGGAGCTGGTGAAGCAGTATCCTCCCTGCACTCTGTCCTATGTACGAGCCCACCTCTTCAAGCTGTGGCACCACACGTATGTCTGTCTCTCCTGTCTGTGTGTGTATCTGTGGACATATGTATAGACTTTATTAGGCTGAATATAGTACAACAATCAGCTAGATAAAAAATACTTATCAATCTGGTTCTGTTTGTTATACTTTCCAGGGGTGCAGTTAGTCCAGAGCTTAGCTAGTAATGATATTCCCGTTTGACCATTTACACTGTTGATAGTTTAAGAATGACTATATATATATATATATAATCTGATATGGATTTTAGCCATTGCTATGTAGCACGGTCTCAGTGAAATTTAATTTTTAACATGTATTGAATTCCTATAGACACGTTTACATGGAAAGCAATATTCCAATTCCATTATTAACCCGATTAAGACAATAGGCTGAAAAACACATTGTCAGGTTAACAGCATTCTCTCATTACTGTAACATGAATAAGGTCATACTTGGAATAAGTAATAATCAAAGTAAGAAATGTGGATTGTTCCAATCATGGTTTCATTATTAGACATGTATATGACTTTATCACATTAAATGTTGCATTGGGGATTTTGCAACATCAACATACGGCAGTTACTAACTGCCTGTCGATGCATGACCTGTGTTTGCGGGTAAACAAGTAGCAGGACATAATGTTGACATGAGTTCTAATCAGACTGCTCTGTTACAGAATATGAATGGAATATTTTATTAGCAATTTATAAACATCCTAATCTAAACAGTGTTGTATAAAGTGAGGTTAACATTTGGACTATTTCAATAAATACCTGGAAAAATGGCTGAACCTTTTGAATCTGTCTGCATATGCTGATTTGCGGCATGTGTGATTGTGTGTGTGTGTGTGTGTAGGCTACAGATACACCAGGACCTGAGGGAGGAGTTGGCCAAGGTGAAGAACCTCGAAAGTTTGGCCGATGTCAGCAAAAAGCTGAGGCTGCGCTGCCAGGTAACCGTAACTACAAGAATCTAAAGTTAAATAAAAACAGAACTGTACAAGCACATCTCCCAACTTGAGCTAAAACTAATTAATACAGTAAAAGCCACGTGTTTCAGGAAAAGTCTGACTCCAGATCCAGCAAAGCTCTTTGAGACTTCCAAACAGACTGGAAATACTAACTGGATGAAGTGTGATTTCTATGCCAATTACTACATATGTGTTTGCACAGGAGGAGATAGCCAAAGGAAAGGACGTGGAAGAGAAGGAGGGCAGCCTGCCCTTCCCCCACTGGATCTGCCAGCCATACGTTAGACCAGTGTGAGTTACGGCTCCTGCTTTTATTGTCCATATGTAATCTGTTCACTGAGAGGGTTTCATAAAGAGTTCACACATCACTATACCAGGTTCTATACTGACAGATACATAGTAGACTTAATGTTGACGACCCCTTACAGGCCAAAGGAGCCAGTTGCCAATGGCAACAGCAAGGGTTCAGAGGTAAAGAAGACAGTTTGTCAGAAAAGAGCGCTGGAGGACACTGATGGGTCCTCTGACACACTCTCCAAAAACAAGCAGAAAAAGAGATCCCGCAACCCCAAGAAGAACTTCTGTCCCGAGCAGAAACGTGAGTCTAACCCACCACTTGATGCTCCAAATGTTCAAGTCCTCATTTGAAATGTTCAGTGTCTGACAGTGGCTCTCTTCTTTCTCTCCACAAGCCAAGTACATCAAATGTGAACAGTGTGGCAACCCAAAGGTAAGCAGTCAGTGTAGTGCATGCGTGGTTCATTTGATTCATGGTGACAAATAGTTGTGTGGTTATGGATAAGTACATGAACAGTTTTGGTCATAGCCCCATGTGCTCAAGGAAATGTCAGAATAATGTCAAGTTAAATAAGTGATGAAAATAATAATAGTTTGTTTTAGCATCCTTTGTTCCTGTGTAATGGCATTTATGATATGTTATTATTTATTTATTTTACTTTGTATTGTCCCTTTATCTCAGTAGAAGCCTTGTAGTGGAGTGTACTGTACTGTAGTGGACTGTAAACCTAAGCAGTTGATATTGTTTTATTTTGATCTCCAGGGAAATAAATGTGTTTTCAACCTGTGTCGAGGCTGCTGTAAGAAAAAGGCCTACAAGGAGGTGGCAGACTGTCCAAGTCAGTACACACATTCAGACACACTCACACACTGCAGACCATCAGAGGTTCACTTAGTGGGAGGGGGAGTGACGCAAGGGCGTATAGTTGGTTGCAATATCCATATTTATCATTAAATGTTCATACTGAACCTTTAATAAGGAGTGAAACTACATTTATTGGTCTGCCTTGTCAGAAGTGATGGTGCGTCTAAGTCATTTGAAGAGTTTGTAGCTCACTCTGTTGTCATTTGCATAGACCTATCAATATTGAATGCAATTCCCTGTGATCAACAGGTCATGGGCTGAGGTTCAAGACCAAGGCGGAGAAACAGAAAGCTGACGAGGAAAATGGGAAGGACGCCTCAGAGACGGAGAGAAGCCGCAGCTCCCCTGAGCCTGTTCTACCGCCAAGTACAGAGCAGCAAGAGCAGTCACAGGCACATCTACCGCAATGAGCAGGACTCAAGCTATCTCTACATGCACAGAGCGACTCTGAGGTGTCACATGTAGAAGTCTTAAGTTCAGATGTTCATCATCTGTTGTGTGTTCTTACTTAGATCTACTTGGCTGGCGATGTGCATGTAGGGGTACGCAACGATAAGTCTCACAATTATTCTCCAGGACTTTCTTGACCGGACTGATGGTGAAATAGAGAAACTGATCAATAGACCAAAACCATGAAGTAAAGGAATATTTTTTTATTGGACGTGGATTTCCAGGACAATAATTAGCTTGGTATTTTTTGGAAGGTTGGGAGGTTTCCTCATCAAAACGAATGAATTCTCTACCAGCTGTCATTTTATTTTTTAAGTTGGATTTTATGTGGATAATGTTTGGACTTTATTTTGGCCAAATCTGTTACTAAGCCACCAAAGATTCAGTAACTTTCAGGCTGATGGAATTATTTTATTGATTTCATTTAAGGTTATGAATGTGGTTGCATCTTCAACTATTTATTTGGGGTTTTAGGTTTGCCTGTAGTGCTTTGACCATATGTGCCTTTGGATGTGAAATACCACTGCCTATTCAGATAAGAACTTCCGCTTGTGAGAACACCATCTGGTGCTGTGCAGGACGAGCTCAGTGACTCCACAGTCCTGTAGCTGCTATGAACACTATAATATTTTTGGCAAAGGTTTTTCTTTCTTTTTTTAAATATACATTTCTCTTGTAAGGCTGATGAAAAGACTGGTGTTGTCAGTATGGACAATATGTACATAGACAGAAAATATATAAAAGTAGCATCAGTCTATTTGTCATACTCTGGACAAAGAGTATTTCCCAAATTGTGAAACTCTCCCTATAACTGAATTTGTCAGATATGTAAGACTCATTCCCCAAATCCTCTGTATGATGTTCTTAAAACATGTTGGGGGAAGGAAGTAAATCATTTTTTTTCAATGCTTTTAATTAAACATCGGCGTCATAAAGTTTCAGTATTACTGACTAAGCTTCATCTTTCTGGTGGTACCAGTCTTTTCACTGAGCTGTCGGCAAGATCTGTCAAGAAAAGTCATTCCTTAACTTACAATGTCAACCTAAAATCTCATGTTCCAAGATCCATCCAACAAATCATGAATCTACTTGAGAGTTGCTGTTGCCTGGTGAAACTTAACTATAACATTTGAGCTGGTTAAGTCTGGTTGGACCAGATTGCAGCGGAGGAGGCTGCCGTTCTTCAAACACGAGTAAATGTAAACCTCTGAAGTTTCCAACAGAAGATGATGTTTGAAAAAGTAAACTGGTAAAAAAAAATGTTTCAAGAAAGACACTCGGTGAAATGTGCTCAATAGTTTTTTTCATAATCTTGCTGACAGAGAAAAACAACAATGAAAATATAACCTATTTGGTGGAAGTTTTTGGATAAATAAAAAAATGCTCCAGCAACACATAACTGCATCAGCATGAAATCACTTCAGGCATTCTGGGTTTTTTTTTTTCCATACACTGACTGTAACTTAAGTAGATCCCATTTCTGCCCATCAAACAATACAGTACTCTACTGTACTCTGCAGTGAAGCAACCTGGTATAGTATAGTTATTCCCAACTAAGTTGACAACTTTAACTTTTTTAGCAATTACTTACATACACATCTAGAAGACATGGGGCAGCATTTGATTAGAGTCTGAACAATACAAAAAATACATCAGTTCGTTTATTGAATCACTCGTAGCTTTATTTTCACAGCTGACATGTCACAGCAGTGCAACACAGGTATACATATTTAATGAATGATGGATGAGTTCCATTTAGCTGCTCCAGTTTCAGGGTCCTGCTGTTGTTTGTACTGGCTGACTGTCACACTGTCATGTCTCACTGGGACACTTGAACTGAGCAGATCCTTTATGTTTTCAGTTACGCCTCTGCTTTTCCTACCATGACATGTCACAGTGTCTTAAAGGTACTTGGGGGGTCAACTTATTAATTGATACAAAAATAGAGAAAATACTTTTTGAGGACTTGAGACAATATCTTATGGGACATTTAATTTTTACAACAGATGTAAACACTCAGACGACAAGCTGAAGATGTCGTTGTGGGAATACTCGGCCCACTCCGGGGAATGACGGGAGGAGAGAATGGCTTGCGTAAAGTCTTTTATTTAGGTTGCCTTCCTTGGCAACCCACACACACACATATATATATAAATGTCTCTCGCTATCTCTTTATCTGGGTGGGTCTTTAATCCCGCTCACACGCACGCACACGCCCGCCGCTCTCCAGGTCTCAGGACGCCAGCCTACTACCAGAGACAGAACCAGGTTACAAGCATGCTTTTATTGATTGCCCTGATTACCTGATTCTGCCCAGCTGCCGGATCACCAGCTGAGCCACTCCTCCCTGTTGTCCAGCAGTTGGCGCCCTAACCATACCCCACCGCCACATACCCCACCGCCACATACCCCACCGCCCGACTCAGGCCGGGATCCCGCCGGCCGCAAGCCCACCCCCCCCTCCGCCGAGCGGGAGAGGAAGTCGGCCACGACCATCCGGGTACCCGGCCTGTGGATCACCTTGAAGTTGAATGGCTGCAAAGCCAGATACCAGCGAGTGATCCGCGCGTTGGCATCCTTCATGCGGTGGAGCCACTGGAGCGGGGCATGGTCCGACCAGAGGGTGAAAGGGCGCCCCAGGAGGTAATAGCGGAGGGCCCCGACCGCCAACCGAATGGCGAGGCACTCCTTTTCCTCCGTACTGTAATTCTTCTCCCGCTGGACCAGCTTCCTGCTTATATACAGTACGGGGCGGTCGGTCCCCTCCACCTCCTGGGACAAAACAGCCCCCAGCCCACTGTTCGAGGCGTCCGTCTGCAGGACAAAAGGGAGAGAAAAGTTAGGAGTATACAGCAGTGGCTTACCACAGAGGGCTAGCTTAACCCTCTCAAACGCCAGCTGACACTGCTCCGTCCACTGGACCGGATCTGAGGCACCCTTTCGGGTCAGGTCGGTCAGGGGGCTGGTCAGCTCCGAAAAGGCTGGAATAAAGCGCCTGTAGTAACCGGCCAGACCCAAAAACCTCCTGACCTCTTTTTTCGTCTTGGGCGCCGGGCAGGCCGCAACCGCTGCGGTCTTCTCTACCTGCGGCCGCACCTGTCCGCCCCCCAAGTGGTACCCCAGATACCGTACCTCCCTCCGTCCCACCGCACACTTCTTCGGGTTGGCCGTGAGCCCCGCCCGCCTCAGGGACTCGAGCACCGCCCCCACCTGCCGCATATGCTGCTCCCAGGTCTCACTATCAATGATCACATCATCCAAGTAGGCCGCAGCATATGCGAAGTGTGGCCGCAGAACCCGGTCCATGAGGCGTTGAAATGTTGCTGGGGCCCCGAACAACCCGAACGGAAGTGTGACAAACTGGTACAAACCGTACGGAGTGGAGAAGGCCGTTTTTTCCCTGGACTCTGGAGACAAGGGGATCTGCCAGTAGCCCTTGGTCAAATCCAGTGTCGTGAAAAAGCGAGCCGTGCCTAGCCGGTCCAGGAGTTCGTCGACCTGGGGCATTGGATAGGCATCAAATTTGGACACCGCATTCACCCTACGATAATCCACACAGAACCGTATCGACCCATCAGTCTTGCGCGCAAGCACCACGGGGCAACACCAGTCACTGTGGGATTCTTCTATTACCCCCATCTCCAGCATGGCCTGAAGCTCCGTCTGCACAATTTTCCGCTTGTGCTCCGGCAAACGATAGGGCCGTGAACGCACCGTCACGCCCGGGGGGGTCTCTATGTGGTGGTGTATGAGCGTAGTGCGTCCTGGCAAGGGGGAGAACACATCGGCAAACCGCCGCTGCAACCTCTGCTCTCTGGCTTGGCGAGAGATGGTCGTCGTAACAGACCGGGGCAGAATAATCCGGTTTTGATACCTCCGGTCCCAACTCATCTCTCTCGATCACCGTGGTCGCCAGAGAAACAGAGGCCACCTCTCTCCACTTTTTAAGGAGGTTGAGGTGGTAGATCTGTGTTGCCCCACCCCTGTCAGACCGCACTACTTCATAGTCTACCTCCCCCACTCGTCGTGTGACCACAAAGGGCCCTTGCCACTTGGCGAGTGATTTGGAGCTAGAGGAGGGGAGCAATACAAGGACTTTATCTCCCGGATCAAATGTTCTTAGTTTCGTCCCTCTGTTATACAGGCGCTGCTGACGTTGCTGGGCCTGGAGCAAATTCTCCCGTGATAATACCCCAAGTGAATGGAGTTTTGCTCGCAGGTCCAGCACGTACTGAATCTCGTTTTTAGAAGCGCTCAGACCCGTCTCCCAGTCTTCTTTTACCAGGTCCAAGACGCCCCGAGGTTTCCGGCCAAACAACAGTTCAAATGGAGAAAATCCTGTGGAGGACTGGGGAACCTCCCGCACTGCAAATAACAGAGGGTCTAACCATTTATCCCAATTACGGCTATCCTCGTGCACGAACTTACGAATCATTTTCTTTAGTGTCTTGTTAAACCACTCCACCAGCCCGTCGGTCTGTGGGTGGTAAACACTAGTCCGGATTGAATGGACGCCCAGCAATTCATACAGCTCGCTTAGTGTACGTGACATAAAGGAGGTGCCCTGATCCGTCAGGATTTCTTTCGGAATCCCGACACGGGAGATGACATGAAACAGTGCCTGCGCCACGCTCTTCGCGGAGATGGTCCGCAGCGGCACTGCCTCGGGATATCGCGTTGCGTAATCCACTAGAACCAACACAAAGCGATGTCCCCGTGCGCTCCGGTCTAATGGCCCGATGAGGTCCATGCCCATTCTCTCGAAAGGTACCTCAATCAGTGGAAGAGGGCGCAACGGCGCTTTTGGTGTGGCCGGCGGGTTAACCAGCTGACATTCGCGACAAGACGCGCACCACCGACTCACGTCCGCGCGAATGCCCGGCCAATAAAAGCGGGCCATTATCCGGTTCAGTGACCTATCATACCCTAGGTGCCCGGACATGGGGTTATAGTGAGCCGCCTGGAAAACCATTTCCCGACGGCTTTTCGGCACCAACAACTGGGTGATCTCTTCTCCTGTCTGTGTGTCACGGCTCACACGGTACAGCCTGTCCCTAATGACCGAAAAGTGTGGCTGAGTGTGTGCTGCGTTCGGAGAAACAGCGGAGCCGTCAATACTCACCACCTGATCGAAAGCGTGGCGGAGGGTCTCGTCCCGAGACTGTTCGAGTGGAAAATCGTCCATGGGGCTCACTGGTGGGATTAGAGGAGCCTCCCGGCGAGGCTCCGCTACTCCCGCCGCCCCCCCGACAGTCTCGGGCTCTGTTTCCCCGGTGAGCACCGCACACAACTCACATTTCCCTACCGCACGTGAACGCACCCCCACCGCCGCTCTCGCCTGTCCCCGGAACCCCGGCCAATCTGTGCCCAAAATCAGGGGGTGCGTGAGACGGGGACTAACCCCTGCCTCGACTCTATGTTTTTTTCCCTTATATGAAATTAGCAGAGTCACCACTGGGTATTCGTGAATATCCCCATGCACACACCTCACCTTCACCCACGATGCCTCCATCAATGCCCCCGTTCGAACCAAGCGCTGATGGATCATCGTCTGATTACAGCCCGTGTCCAGCAGAGCTCGGTGTGTACCCCCCTGTATACATACCGGTATATGGTACGTCTCTCCCGGGCCGTGGGAAGAGGCTGGCGGCCCGGCCACCCTGACCAGCTGCCCCACCTCCATCAGCGGGCACTCCCGCCTGAAGTGGCCCGACTGGCCGCACCGCCAGCACTCCTGCCCCGGCGTTTGAGGAGCCCCCCATGGTGCCGGTCGACCCGGCGCGTAGGCTGGGCCCCGAGGAGCAGCCTCTGCTCTCGCATTCCCCGGTCCCGCGGGCGGAGCCGTCCCGCCGGGTAGGGGTGGGGGAACTCGTTTCCTTGGGGCCGGTATGGGGAGCCCCGCCGGGACGCCCTGCTGCCGGGCTTCCTCTTTCTGACTCCTCCGGGGAAGGGAGAGGTGGTCCTCTGCCAGGATGATGGCCTGTTGCATGTCAGCGGGGCGGTGGCACTGGACCCAGTTGGCCGTGGAGGTGGGCAAGCCGGCGATGAATTGCTCCAGCGCCACCTGCCCCACGACGTCCTCCGCCGAGTTGTGTCCTGGCTGGAGCCATCTCCCCGCCGCATCGAGGAGCTGCTGCGCGTAGGAGAAGGGGCGGCCAGCTTCCCCGAAGGTGAGGTCCCTGAACCGGCGTCGGTGTCCCTCAATTCTCCTCTCTCGGTCCCTGTTCGGGCGCCACTTGTGGGAATACTCGGCCCACTCCGGGGAATGACGGGAGGAGAGAATGGCTTGCGTAAAGTCTTTTATTTAGGTTGCCTTCCTTGGCAACCCACACACACACATATATATATATATATAAATGTCTCTCGCTATCTCTCTTTATCTGGGTGGGTCTTTAATCCCGCTCACACGCACGCACACGCCCGCCGCTCTCCAGGTCTCAGGACGCCAGCCTACTACCAGAGACAGAACCAGGTTACAAGCATGCTTTTATTGATTGCCCTGATTACCTGATTCTGCCCAGCTGCCGGATCACCAGCTGAGCCACTCCTCCCTGTTGTCCAGCAGTTGGCGCCCTAACCATACCCCACCGCCACAGTCGTCAACTCGAAGTTTACGCACTGAGAATGTCCACTTGTTCTTCAGCTTGACCAGGACAATGTCACTGACAGAGCCACTGCTCACAGCTTGATAGTCAGGGTGACGGAAACTCTACCCCTTCCCCAGGTTGTGTGCACCAACCTTACAGTCTATGGCGCCAACCCAAACCACTGATTGAGACCTATCAGACCCAAGCTGCCTGGCAACATAAACACACATATATTAGTTTGTCTGTGTCTTTCAAAACCTCTACACACACATTTACTACTGTACACACTAGTATTCTAATATGAATCTAGGTTCAGCAGATGCGGGACATCAGATGAAAAAGGACATAGTATGAACAATGCTTGTTTTTCACTTTAGTTGACATGACAACCTGTCATCAGTCACTTTTTCTGATTTGATACCATTATTGTGCTCTTAAATTTCAAAGAGTGACCAGATAGCATGTGCTCAAGAAAACTGGACCAGCCAGTAAATTGGAACTTAAAACATAATAAAACTTTTTTTTTTAATTTCTGTTTTCAGTCCTTTTTTAAAACAATGAATAATGAACTTCATGAATGTAAGGCTTTTGATAATAAGAGGTCAAGTTACTCTGTGCATCATGTTTTAATAGTTAAAATTAGTTATTAGTAGTTATTAGTTGTTAATATTAGTTAATCATAGTTAATAGTAGTTCATAATAGGTATAAGTAGTTCATATTAGTTAGTAATTAATATTAGTTATTGGTAGTTCATATCAGTTAGTAGTTATTAGTAGTTCATTGTAGTTATTAGTAGTTAATAGTAGTTATTAGTAGTTAATAGTAGATATTAGTAGTTCATATTTAATATCAGTTATTAGTAGTTCACATTAGTTAGTAGTTATTAGTAGTTCATAGTAGTTATTAGTAGTTCATATTAGTTATTAGTAGTTCATAGTAGTTTGTATTAGTTAATAGTAGTTAGTAGCTGATATTAGTTATTAGTAGTTCATAGTAGTTTGTATTAGTTAATAGTAGTTAGTAGCTGATATTAGTTATTAGTAGTTCATAGTAGTTTGTATTAGTTAATAGTAGTTAGTAGCTGATATTAGTTATTAGTAGTTCATAGTAGTTTGTATTAGTTAATAGTAGTTAGTAGCTGATATTAGTTATTAGTAGTTCATAGTAGTTTGTATTAGTTAATAGAAGTTAGTAGCTGATATTAGTTATTAGTAGTTCATATTAGTTAGTATTAGTTAATTTTAGTTAGCAGCTGATATTAGTTATTAGTAGTTCATAGTAGTTTGTATTAGTTAATAGTAGTTAGTAGCTGATATTAGTTATTAGTAGTTCATATTAGTTAATTTTAGTTAGTAGCTGATATTAGTTATTAGTGTTTACTAGTAGTATTTAATAGTAGCAGGACCTCAGTGTTTTATTAGCAGTGCTTTGATCCACAGTCTTACGGAACAGGAACCTTCGATGGCGGTCACTGTTTCCGCTGGTATTTATTAGTATGAGACACCGCGTGTCATGTGACCTCCATTATTAGTAAACACAGATGAGCTCCAGCAGAGTGCGATCACAGACTGTGATTACAGACTGTGATCACAGACTGTAGAGTCTGACGTCTGTGTCTGCGGAAGCGTCTCGAGCCGCTCGGTTAGCCTCCAGCTAACTGTGTGTTTAATGTAGCCGTTAGCTCGGTGGCTAGCCTGGACTCGTTCGTCATCATGGAGCCGACAGGCAGCGTTAACGCAGACCCTGCTCGGGAGGACGGTGGGTTTCTAACCGTGTCAACCGAATGACAAACGCTGACGATACGTGATTCACCAAAGCTCTTGTTTATCTTTTATCTACAGGTCGTTGCACACAATGGCGCAACTGGTCTGGGTTTTGGTGAGTGTTCACTGTTTGAAACTGAAAGTTGAGTTTCCTGGAGAAGACAAATGACACGATGACAGTGTCCTCGTACTGTCAGTGTTATATTCGTGTTTAAATTAGCATTTCATTGCAACTCCCCAAAAAAGGAAGAAAATGAGAATTATTTAAACTGCTGTAATCAAAGCACCAGCAGGTTACATGGTAACTAGAAAATCTCTCCTGCCGAGACATTTTGAATGGGTGCCTTGTGCTCGTTGCTGCCGCTCGCACAGAGAGACATTTCCTTTAAGACGAAGGACAGAGAGAGAGAGAGAGAGAGAGAGACAGTGAGAGCGAAAGACATTTCCAAAAGCTGCTTGATTTAATAATCATGCATGATCCAGGTCAGTGACAGAGAGACTTGACCAATTTCAGAGAGACAGAGAGAAACCATGTTGTAAGGTCTTATCACCATCCATGGCATTTAAATTTAAAAATTCAGGCTTCCTGGAGACGTTCTGTAACTATTTGGGCATTTTATCTTGAAGGTCCAGCGTTTTTTAGACTTCCTAGGGACATCCTGTAACTATTTGGGGGTTTATTTTGAAAATCCAGTGTCTTTCAGGCTTCCTGGGAACATTCTGTAACTTAACCCCTGGGCCAAAGCAGAGCCTGGTGAAAATGGAGATCTG
This sequence comes from Paralichthys olivaceus, assembly GCF_024713975.1. NCBI lineage: Eukaryota > Metazoa > Chordata > Actinopteri > Pleuronectiformes > Paralichthyidae > Paralichthys > Paralichthys olivaceus. Next base: position 2,665,755 of record NC_091097.1, on the reverse strand, counting down.
AGTAAATTTAAAGAGGAGACTCTCCCTCTGTCAGTCTATGGGGTTGCTATGGTTACTCACTGATTAGATGAGGAACACCTGTTGTCTCCTCACTTTGGAGAGCTGAACAAGCTTCAGACCACCGCTCACACAAAAGCTTCTAACTCAACATCTATAAGTCCTATCTGAGAAATAAACACATTGTGAGAATCACAAGACTTTGGCCGACGTCCACATATGTTTTTATTTAATAAGAGTTAAGAAATGAGACCGTAAGAGCGATTTAGAAATGTAGTTTTCTCATCAGGAATCATTTTTTGAGATCTACATTGAAGTCAATGGGAAAGTCGAGGGCTGTGCTCTAGCACCACTCTTCAAACAAATGTCTCTAACTCAAAAACTATAAGTCCTATCTG